>NC_135888.1:109929132-110113132 GCF_964194155.1 Cetorhinus maximus
AAACCTTCTCTGAACTGCTTCTAAGGCATTTACATCCTTCCTTAAATAAGGTGACCAATACTATACGCAGTATTCCAAATGTGGTCTCACCAATGCCCTGTACAACTGAAGCATAACCTCCCTACTTTTGTATTCAACTCCCATTGCGTAAAAATGATAACATTCTATTAGCTTTCCTACTAATTTGCCTGCATTCTAGCCTTTTGTGATTCATGCACTAGGACACCCAGGTCCCTCTGCACCTCAGAGCTCTGCAGTCTCACCATTTAGATAATATGCTTCTCTTTTATTCTTCCTGCCAAAATGGACATTTTCACATTTTCCCACATTAAACACAATCTGCCACATCTTTGCCCGCTCACTTAACCTCTGTATCTATTTGTAGCCTCATGTCCTCGTCACAAGTTATTTTCCTACCTATCTTTGTGTCATCAGCAAATGTGGCATCAATCCCTTCATCCAAGTCATTTAAATAAATTGTGAACAGTTGAGGTCCCACACTGATCCCTGTGGCGCACCACTCGTTACATCTTGCCAACCTGAAAAAGGCCAATTTATGCTTACTCTCTGCTTCCTGTTAGCCAGCCAATTTTCTATTTATTGTCAATATGTTACTCCTTACACCATGAGCTCTTATTTTCCGCAATAACCTTTGGTGTGGCACTTTATCAAATGCCTTCTGGAAACCTAAGTATAGTACATCCACCGGTTCCCCCTTATCAACAGCATGTCACTTCCACAAAGAACTCCAAAAAGTTGGTTAAACAGGATTTGCCTTTCACAAAATCATGTTGCCTGATGACCTTGAGCTTATCCAAGTGCCCTGCTATAACTTCTTTAATAACAGCTTCTAACATTTTCCCTACAACAGATGTTGAGCTAACTGGCCTGCAGTTTCCTGCTTTGTCTCCCTCCCTTTTTCAATAATGGAGATACATTTGCTATCTTCCAATCCAATGGGACCTTCCCCGAATTTAGGAAGTTTTGGAAAATTAAAACCAATGCATCAACTATCTCACTAGACACTTTCTTTTAAGAACCTAGGATGAAGTCCATCAAGACCCAGGCTCTTGTCAGCCCGCAGCTCCAACAATTTACTCAGTACCACTTCTCTAGTGACTGTAATTTTTCTGACTTCCTTCCCCACTTCCATTTCCTGGTTTATAGCTGCTTCTAGGATGTTACCTGTATCCTCTATAGTGAAAATTGATGCAAAATACCTGTTCAATTCATCTGCCATCTCTTTGTTTCCATTATCAATTCCCCAAACTTACTTTCTATACGGCCAACACAACACTCACTTAGTTAACTCTTTTCTTTTTAAAATATTTATAAAAACTCTTACCATCTGTTTTTATATTTCTGGCTAGCTTTCTATCATACTCTAATTTTTCCCTCCTTATTAGTCTTTTAGTCATTCTTTGCCATTCCTTCTATTCTGTCCAAATCTTCTGGCCTTCCACCTATATTTGCACAATTATATGCTTTTTCTTTAAGTTTGATACTATCTTTAACCTTTCTAGTTAACCATGGATGGTATGCCTGTCTCTTGGACTTTTTCCTTACTCACTGGAATCTATTCTGTGCATTCTGAAATATCCCCTTAAATATTAGCCACTGCAGCTCTATTGATCTATCCCTTAATCCCTTAACCTAATTTGCCAATTCATTTTAGCCAGCTCAGCTTTCATGCCTTCAAAATTGCCCTTATTTAAGTTTAAAAACTTAGTCTCAGACCACTCCTTTCTCCTACAAACTGAATGTAAAATTCAATCATATTATGATCGCTGCTACTTAGGGGCACCTTCACTATGATTACTCACATCTCATTGCACAATACCAGGTCTAGTATAGCCTGCTCGCTGGTTGGTTTCAGATCATGCTGTTCCAAGAAACTACCCGAAAACATTCAATGTACTCCTCATCTAGGCTATCTTTGCCCATCTGTTCCCAGTCTTTATGTAAATTAAAATCTCCCATGATTATCATCGTGCCTTTCTGTCAAGCTCCAATTATTTATTCCTTTATGCTCAACCCACCATGTGGTTACTGTTAAGGGGCCTGTACAGAACTCCCACAAGTGACTTCTTGCCTTTACCATTTCTCATCTCTACCCAAACCGTTTCCTGAACTTAGGTCATTGTCTCTATTCTGCTAATACCATAATTAATTAACAGAGCCACTCCTCCATGTTTTCCTAAGGAACCAACGCTTATTTTAGCTACTTTCTTCCTTTTATATACTTATAAAATCTCTTACAATCTGTTTTTATATTTCTGGCTGGTGTACATTCATTTTATTTTTTCCATTTTTATGAATATTTTGGTGGCCATTTGCTGGTTTCTAAAACACTCCCAATCCTTAGGCTTGCAACTGTTTTTTTGCAACATTGTAAGCCTCTTCATTTAATCTTAACTTCCCGAGTGAGCCACATCTTTCTTCCTTGCTGAAGTTTTTCCTGCAGGTCTTTCTTGCTGGGTTTTTGTTTTTCCATGGAATGTTTTTTTGTTGAACATTTTGAATTGTTTCTTTAAATGTTTCCCACTGTTCATTTACCTCCATGCCTATTAGTCAATTTACCCAATCAACCTTAAGTCTCCCCTCATACCTATGTAATTGCTTTTGTTTAAGATTCTTGTTTGTGATTGGAGCATGTCACTTGCAAACTTAACATGGAATTCAATGGCATTATGATCGCCATTTCCCACTTGATCTTATACTACAACATTACTAGTTAACTTCATTACACAATACTAAATCTAAGATAGCTTAATCCATAGTCAGTTCCACAACATATTGCTCCAAGAAACTGTCACAAAAACATTCTGCAAACTCACTAACTATAAGTTTTTTAAAAGAGAGATTTTAGGTACCTATCCATTTATATCCACTATTTTTTGATCCAAATCGAATGCCTAATCAAGACTTGGTTAAATTACTCCAATTTTACTTCGTACCACTTACTGCTTTCAGATAAAAATATTTTTCAGCAAGTTGGTTGAGATGTGTGTGATAGAAAAAAGAAAAAGAAACATTGCTACAAGTAACTAGATCAATTATTGCATTTTTCTTCAATTTTCTACTGGTGTTTCTCCCTGGGCAAACAAGCTGCAGAGTAGGCAAGTCATAAGTTATGCAGTACCTTGTGAAGGTTTATTGCTATCCTGCTAAAATAAAATTCACCTACAACACTTTCAGATATGCCTGAGGTCCGAGAGAAGACTGGGTGCATTTTAAAAAGCTCCAAAATTATTTTAATCACATGGCACAGTTGCCCAATTTGCATAGGGAGAACCTGGTTCTGAACTTACTGCTCAAGTGGGAACAAGCCAGTCGTGCGTGTTTTATTTGTCTTTTTACATAGCAACGGCAACATTTCCCTAACAAGATAGCTGCTGAGTAGCTCCTTTACTTAAAATGGCACAGAGCAACCAGAAAAAACAAATCTATAATAACAACAGCACTGTATTTGTAGACTGTTTTGATTGATCAGTTTAAGGGACAAGTGTGTTGGTGGGTTTAATTGGTGGATAGTGCCTGGTGTATGCAGAGAAATGAGGGATGCATGGAGGGCTGGAATGTGTAGTGTATGTGCAGTTGGTGCCGGTCTCAGTGGGGTTGGGGGTAGGTTGGTGGAGAACAAAATTAGTGGAAGACAAGGGGGAAGCTCAACAACAAAGTTAACTCTGGTTGGAAAGATTATGTCTGTGAGGGATGGGATACGATTGATGGATGAAATGGGGATGGCAAAAGCAGGATAGGGATGTCTTGGAAGAGGTGGATGTGAAGATGGAATTGTTAAGAGTGGCAAAATGGCAGGGACAATTATTTGATAAATTATTCAAAAGCTATTCATTGTACTAAAAGTGAAGTTTCACTTGATTTAAATGAAAATGTTTTAGAAAAGCTGTCAGCTGAATTAAAAGAATAATCAGCATTGATTCCATGGACAAAAAAGATGGTCAACAGTCTAGGCCCTCCAGAATTTCTACACATCTAACTCCAATGGGTATGCCACCATACAAACTTAGACTTCAAGGAAGAAGCTGTTAATAATGTTGCTACGAGACATGAATCCTATACAAGGGCTTCATTACGGAACAAGATCAATTATTAGGAAGATGTTTTCTTTCATAATAGATACTATTACGACCGGGACAGGAGGGGAGTGCAGTTTGACTAGACCCACTACTTCACAGGTCACACCATTAGTTTTATAGTTTGATTCACTCACTTAAATAGCCAAGTGTTTACCTTTGCTACTGTTACCCAGAATAAAAGACTTTAACCAGGCTTCCTTCAATAAATAACAAACTTATTAGTTTATTATAAAACCAGTCTTGTCAAATGGAAAGGCAAAACTTATTAACATACAGTATGAAATATGAAATATACCATTACTCTTTCAAGATGCCCTAAGTCTCACACAACTAACAAGAAAATAAAATAAAAATACAGGAATTCTGCCAATGGTTCAAGGGATAAGGAAAGGTGATGGAGTCCTTGAAATGGCAAACGCGTTATGTGGTGGGTCTCTCAGCGCTGATCTGTGAAACAATCAATGACTCTTACACTGCTTTTCAGGCAGACAAGAGGAACACCTGCAGGGACTCAATTCCAGCACATAGAGTAACTTGGAAGCAGCTTATATTCACTTCTGGCTGTGGGCTGGCTCTGGATTGCAAAAAGCACATGCAGTCAGTCCTTCTTCTCAAAACAAAACCAAAACCAGCTTTTAAACAAAGCTCCTGGCATGTTTTTTTCCCAGAGCCATGAACTACCATGTGACCCCTTTTGTACACAGTACACCAGGGTGAAGAGGTTTCCAGCTTCTTTACAACTGCTAAATTACCTTTTCTTCTAAATGGGTGTCTTTTCCAAGGAAAGCAGAGTTTGTGCATTAACCCTTTAAGGAACAGTGTCTTTTAAAACACAAATTTTTCCAGAATGCTCTTATTACTTGAAGATGAACCATTTTCGGAGGTTAAAGTGTACATCTCTAGGTTAAAATTATAACAGGCAGATTTTAAGAAAATACAGTGTTTATTCCTCAAATAATATTGAGCCCATCAGATGTAAACATTCCTTTTTAATTCAAGAGAAAACAGTTTCCAATTAGACTTTCGTATTCTATGACTGCAAGCAAGTCACAAGGACATACTCCTAACAAAATTTGTATTTGTGTTCCCCTGCCTGCTTTTACACACGGACAGCTTCATGTCGCTTTTTCCAGAGTGAGAAGTTTTGACTCTGTTGATGTCTTTAGTGAAAGAGTAACTAGGAATCTTGTATTTAAGTTCTGTTGCAGTTAAGATACAAATTTGACCACAAATGTTTTGCAGATCTCTGCTAGTAAAAATATTAAAACTACTGAAATTGGGTTCAGAATTTTCTCCTATGTCCAGAAGTTTTCTTTAGATATAGGCAACAATAAGGGAAACTAAAGGCAGAAGCCTGGGGCATGCAAGCATGGTAAATAAAGCTCATCTTATGCCCGCAATTCACCACATGGTGTGCACTGAATTCAATTAGGAATTTGAAAATCATTTCGCCAACAATTAAGTGGGAAAAGGTAACCTATGACACCTGATCTCACTCAACTTGTACAAAGCAGCAGAGGCCTAGAACTGGTGCAAAGCAGTACCGAGAAGAAAGGAAGAGAGAATCATACAGCAATAAAGGTTGTATAAAGATTATGCTGTTTCCAGATTCAATCTTTAATCTATACTGGACCAGCACTTGAGATGCCACAATTGACATCAATGAGAGTTGTATGAAAAAAAAATCAGCTATGTTCCCACTCTTGGCCACTATCCAGTTACCTACGAACATACGAATTAGGAGCAGGAGCAGGTCACTCGGCTCCTCGAGCCTGCTCTGCCATTCAATAAGATATGGATGTAACCACAACCCCAAGTTCTTGCCTACCCCTGATAATCTTTCACCCCCTTATTAATCAAGAATCTACCTAGCTCTGCCTTAAGAACATTCAAAGACTCTGCTTCCACCACCTTTTGAGGAAGAAGAGTTTCAAAGATTCTCAACCCTCAGAGAAAAAAATTCTCCTCATCTCAGTCTTAAATGAATGATCCCCTATTTTTAAACAGTGACCCCTAGTTCTAGATTCTCCCACAAGAGGAAACATCCTCTCCACATCCACCCTGTCAAGACCCCTCAGGATCTTAAAGCTTTCTATTAGGTTGCCTCTACTCTTCCAAATTCCAGTGGATACAAGCCCAACCTGTCCAGCCTTTCCTCACAGGAGATAACCTGCCCATTCCTGGTATTAGTCTAAGAAACCTTCTCTGAACTGCTTTTTATATGCATTTACATTATTTTTTTTTAAATAAGGAGACCAGTACTGTACACTATGCTCCAGGTGTGGTCTCACCACAATGTGGTACAACTGAAGCATAACCTCCCCACTTTTGTAATCAATTCCCCTCACAATAAATGATAACAATCTATTAGCCTTCCTAATTACCTGCTGTACCCAAATACTAACCTTTTGTGATTCATGCACTTAGGACACCCAGGTCCCTCTGAATCTCAGGGCTCTGTAATCTCTCACCATTTAGATAATAAGCTTATTTTTTATTCTTCCTGCCAAAATTAACAATTTCACATTTGCCCACATTATACTCCATTTGCCAGATCTTTGCCCACTCACTTAACCCATGTCAATTTGAAGCCTCCTTACGTCCTCTTCACAATTTACTTTCCTACCTTTGTGTTGTCAGCAAATTTAGCTACCATTCCTTCAATCCCTTCATCCAAGTAATTTATATAAATTGTAGAGTTGAGGCCCCAACACCGATCGCTGTGGCACATCACTCGTCACATCCTGCCAAGCAGAAAAAGGCCCTTCTACGCCAACCCTCTGTTTCCTATTAGCTAGCCAATCTTCTATCGATGTCAATAGGTTACCCCCCACACCATGAGCTTTTATTTTCTGCAATAACCTTTGATGTGGCACCTTATCAAATCCTTTCTGGAAATCTAAGTACAGTACATCCACTGGTTCCCCTTTATCCACAGCACATGTGACTCCTTCAAAGAACTCCAATAAATTGGTTAAACATGATTTCCCTTTTACAAAACCATGTTGACTCTGCCTGGTGACCTTGAACTTTTCTAAGTGCCCTGCTATAACATCTTTAATAATAGCTAATATTTTCCCGATGACAGATATGAGGCTAACTGGCCCATAGTTTCCTGCTTTCTGTCTCCCTCCCTTTTTGAATTAAGGAGTTATTTCTGCTAGTTTCCAATCTAATGGAACCTTTCCCGAATCTAGGGAATTTTGGAAAATTAAAACCAGTACATCAACTATTTCACTAGCCACTTCTTTCAAGACCTTAGGGTGAAGTCCATCTGACCTGGGGATTTGTCAGCCCGCAGCCCCAACAATTTGCTCAATACCACTTCCCTGGTGATTGTAATTTTCCCGAGTTCCTCCCTTCCTTCCATTTCCTGATTTACAGCTATTTCTGGAATGTTATTTGTGTCCTCTATAGTGAAGACTGAAGCAAAATAACTGTTTAATTCATCTACCACCTCCCTACTTTCCATCATCAATTCCCCAGGCGCACTCTCTACAGGGCCAAAGCTCACTTGGTACAACACACTTTTCTTGTTTAAATATCTATAGAAACTCTTACTATCTGTCCTTATATTACTAGCTAGCTTTCTCTCATACTCTAATTTTTCCCTCCTTATTAATCTTTTTGTCATTCTTTACTGTTCTTTATATTCTTTCCAATCTTCTGATCTGCCACCCATCTTTACACAATTATATGCTTTTTCTTTAAGTTTGATACGGTCTTTAACTTTTTTTAGTTAACCACGGATGTTGGGGCCTCTCCTGGGAATGTTTCTTTCTCACTGGAATGTATATATTCTGTGTATTCTGAAATATCCATTTAGTTGTCTGCCACTGAGCTTCTATTGACATATCCCTTAACCTCATTTGCCAATTCACTTTAGCTAGCTCTGCTTTCATGCCCTCATAATTGCCCTTATTTAAGTTTAAAATACTAGTCTTGGGCGCACTCGTTTCTCCCTTAAAATGAATGTAAAATTCAATCATGCTATGATTGCTACTACCTAGGGGTGCCTTTACTAGGAAGTCATCAATTAATCCTACCTCATTGCACAATACCAGGTCTTGTGTAGCCTGCTGTCTGGTTGGCCCAAGAATGTGCTGTTCTAAGAAACTATCCCAAAAACATACTATGAACTCATCTATGTTACCTTTGCCCATCTGATTTTTCCAGTCTCTACGTAGATTAAAATCCCCTTGGATTATTGCTGTGCCTTTCTGACAAGCTCCCATTATCTCTTCTTTTATACTCTGCCCTACTGTGTAGTTACAATTATGGGGCCTGTACACCACTCCCACTAGTGACTTCTTGCCTTTATCATTCCTCATCTCAACTCAAACCGCTTCTACATCCTGGTTTCCTGAACTTAGGTCATCCCTCTAAGTGCTAATAAAATCATTAATTAACAGTGCCATCCCTCCACCTTTTCCTAACTTCCTGTCCTTCCTAAATGTCACGTACCCTTCAATATTCAACTCCCAATCTATGTCATCCTGTAGCCACATGTCTGTATTGGCTATCAGGTCGTGCTTACTTACTATATTTGTGCTATCAGTTCACCTGTTTTGGTTTGAATGATACGTGCATTTAGATACAGAGCCTTTAGTTTTATCTTATTATTTTTGTAAATAGGCCGTTTGACCTCTGGTAGAAAATACATGGGCGGTTGTCCATAAGAGCTAAAGTAGGCTCTTGATTCACATTTTTGATTAGCCAGCCACACCCATCCATGACGAACGGCCACTTTGATGAAGTTGTTGTCAGCTGCCCCTCAATTTGAGGATGACAACTATTCAGGGTTGCGACCTGCTGCCATGGCTCTTTATGTGACTGAACAGGCCAAATCTTGACCCAAAGGTCTTTGGGCACATGGAGCAGGATGTCCTACCACGTGGTGGGATCCAGAGCTCAGGATTCGTTTCCTTTGCTTTCCTTCTCTACTTCCAATCTGCGTTTTGACTCAAAGCACAGTGAAACTTGTCACCATTTTGAATGGAGTGGTAGCAAGCTCCTCTCAGTCATTAATGTCGAAGCTGCCAGGCTTCACAGAGAGTTTCCGAGTGTCTCTATAGCATTTGCATTGTTTTCCTGCGGAATGCTGGTCATGAGTGTTGAAAAAACAGGACCTGATGGAAGTGACGCTTTTCGGCCATCCAGCGTAGTTAATTTTGCAGGAGTTTAGCCCGAATGCTTGTGGAGCAGGTTTCAAGAAGAACACTGGCGTTTGATCGACAAGCCTCCCATTGAATTTAGAGGATGCAGTGGAGGTATCGCTGACAGAATTTCTCTGGTATCGCTGATATAGAGTTCATGTCTCACTGCAGTTACTGTGGCTACAACAACTGCTCTGTACACTAGGACTCTTGTTGACCAAATAAATAAGTCACATCACTTGCAGTCTAGGCTTAAATCTGAAGAATTTTCCCCTTGAGTGAAATATCGGAGGGCTGCTGGCACATGTTAAACTATACCTTACACAACTTTCCACCTTCAAAACAGAAGGGGAAAAAAAGGAAAAGAGGGAAAACCATATAAGTCGGCATACAAATATTTCTTCTGAATACAGGAATTTAATGGGGAGCAAAATATATTAAAACTGCATTTCAAGCCTTGCACCAATTGTAAATTCTTTCTAAAAATATCAAAGTCATTTCTTTTATCAGTTATCTTGTTAGATTGCTTCCACTCTCATGTCAGGGAAACTATGATAGCTGTCCACTCAGATTGCAGAATATTGCTCATTTCTGGTCTATTTCAAAGTCTGGCAAACAGAAACTCTGTCTTGCACTCATATAGTACCCTTCGTATAGAAATACATCCCAAGGCCCTTTCATAGAAGCATAATCAGACAAAACAGAAGGCAGATGGAAGGGTTGCTCCAGGCGTATACTGATCATGACAACTGGATACAAGAGTGGCAGTTTAGGGAGAGCTTATTTTTTTTTATTCATTCATGTGGGCATCGCTGGCTTAGGCCAGCATTTATTGCCCATCCCTAGTTGCCCTTGAGAAGGTGGTGGTGAGCAGCCTTCTTGAATCGCTGCAGTCCACGTGGCATAGGTAAACCCAGAGTGCTGTTAGGAAGAGAGTTCCAGGATTTTCACCCAACGACAGTGAAAGAACAGCGATATATTTCCAAGTCAGGATGGTGAGTGAGTTGGAGGAGAACTTCCAGTTGGTGGTGTTTCCAATCATCTGCTGCCCTTGTCTTTCTAGATGGTAGTGGTCATGGGTTTGGAAGATGCTTCTAAGGAGCCTTGGTGAATTCCTGAAGCGCACCTTGTAGATGGTACATACTGCGGCTACTGTGCGTCAGTGGTGGAGGTAGTGAATGTTGGTCAATGTGGTGCCAATCAAGCAGGTTGCTTTGTCCTGAACTGTGTCAAGCTTCTTCAGTGTTGTGGGAGCTGCACAAGTCCAGGTAAGTGGGGAGTATTCCATCACTCCTGACTTTTGCCTTGTCGATGGAGGACAGGCTTTGGGGATTCAGGAGATGAGTTACTTGTTGCACGATTCCTAGCTTCTGATCTGCTCTTGTAGCCACAGCATTTATATGACTAGTTCAGTTCAATTTCTGGTCAATGGTAACCCCAGGATGTTGATAGTGGGGGAGTCAGTGTGGGTAATACCACTGAACATCAAGGGGTGATGGTTAGATTATCTCTTGTTGGAGATGGTCACTGCCTGGCACTTGAATGGCACGAATGTTACTTGCCACTTGTCAGCCCAAGCCTGGATATTGTCCAGGTCTTGCTGCATTTGGACATGAACTGCTTCAGTATCTGAGGAGTCGCAAATGATGCTGAACATTGTGCAATCATCAGCGAAAATCCCCACTTCTGACCTTACAATGGAAGGAAGATCATTAGTGAAGGAGCTGAAGATGGCTTGGCCGAGGACACTGCCCTAAGGAACTTTTGCAGTGAAGTCTTAGAGCTGAGATGACTGATCTTCAACAACCACAACCATCTTCCTTTGTGCTAGGTATGACTCGAACCAGTGGAGAGTTTTCTCCCTGATTCCCAATGACTCCACTTTTGCTAGGGCTCCTTGATGCCACGCTCAGTCAAATGCAGCCTTGATGTCAAGGGCAGTCACTCTCACCTCACCTTGGGAGTTCAGCTCTTTTGTCCATGTTTGAACTAAGGCTAGAATGAGGTCAGGAGCCAAGTAGCCCTGGTGGAACCCAAACTTTGCATCAGTGAGCAGGTTATTGCTAAGCAAGTGCCAGTGGATAAAATTGTTGATGGCCCCTTCCATTACTTTACTGATGATCGAGAGTAGACTGATGGGGCAGTAATAGGCCAGGTTTTATTTGTCCTGCTTATTATGTACAGGACATACCTGGGCAATTTTGCACATTGCCAGGTAGATGCCAGTGTTGTTGCTGAACTGGAACAGCTTGGCTAGGGGCACAGCAAGTTCTGGAGCACAAGTCTTCAGTACTATTGCCAGAATATTGTCAGGGCCTATAGCCTTTGCATTGCCTAGTGCCTTCATCTGTTTCTTGATATCACTTGGAGTGAATCGAATTGGCTGAAGACTGGCATCTGTAATGCTGGGGACTTCAGGTGCATGCCTCACCTGATCAGTCTCCTGCAGATACATAGCTTCCAAATAGACATAACTGAATGTCAGTTTCGCTGGGAACATAAGCATGGATAATAGATGAACTACAACTTTTACACGATTGGTTAGTTCAATTTAGAAACAAAGCAATAAAGAAACAGAATGAAATCAATCGGGGAAAAAAAGAACAGCTATTCACATATGAAGTTAATTTTTTTTTAAAGATGCACTTTTTAAAGAAAAGACCTGTCATGGCAGCTATGCCTTCCCAAAAGCATGCCCTGAGTACTCTTCACACACCCTAACAACATGATGAAGTAATAACTTCCTAAGCACTTAATAAGCCTAGTTCACAGCTGGTTCACAGATTCCAAATGTAGCAGGTGCTTCTGGATTGCATTCACAGAATCACACAGTGCAGAAGAGGCCCTTTGGCCCATCGCGTCTGCACCGACACGTGAGAAACACCTGATCTACCTACCTAACCCCATTTACCAGCACTTAGCCCATAGCCTTGAATGTTATGATGTGCCAAGTGCTCATCCAGGTACTTTTTAAAGGATGTGAGGCAACCCACCTCCACCACCCTCCCAGGCAGCACGTTCCAGACCGTCACCACCCTCTGGGTAAAAAAGTTTTTCCTCATATCCCCCCTAAACCTCCTGCCCCTCACCTTGAACTTATGTCCCCTTGTGACCGACCCTTCAACTAAGAGCAACAACTGCTCCCTATCCACCCTGTCCATGCCCCTCATAATTTTGTACACCTCGATCAGGTCACCCCTCAGTCTTCTCTACTCCAACAAAAACAACCCAAGTCTATCCAACCTCTTTTCATAACTTAAATATTTCATCCCAGGCAACATCCTGGTGAAATCGCCTCTGCACCCTCTCCAGGGCAATCACATCCTTCCTATAATGTGGCGACCAGAACTCCAGCCGTGGACTGACGAAGGTTCTATACAACTCCAACATGACCTCACTACTTTTGTAATCTATGCCTCGATTGATAAAGGCAAGTGTCCCATATGCCTTTTTCACCACCCCATTAACATGCCCCTCCGCCTTCAGAGATCTATGGACACACATGCCAAGGTCCCTTTGTTCCTCAGAACCTCCTGGTGTCATGCCGTTCACTGAATACTTTCTTGTCAAATTACTCCTTCCAAAGTGTTTCACCTCACACTTTTCAGAGTTAAATTCCATCTGCCACTTATCTGCCCATTTGACCATCCCATCTATATCTTCCTGTAGCCCAAGACACTCAACCTCACTGTTAACCACCCGGCCAATCTTTGTGTCATCCGCAAACTTACTAATCCTACCCCCCACATAGTCATCTATGTCGTTTATATAAATGACGAACAATAGGGGACCCAGCACAGATCCCTGTGGTACGCCACTGGAAACTGGCTTCCAATCACTAAAGCAGCCTTCTGTCATCATCCTCTGTCTCCAACAACTAAGCCAATTTTGAATCCACCTTATCAGATTACCCGGTATCCAATGTGCATTTGCCTTCTTTATAAGTCTCCCAAGTGGGACCTCATCAAAGTCATTGTTGAAATCCATATAAACTACATCAACTGCACTACCCTCATCTACACACCTGGTCACCTCCTCAAAAAATTCAATCAAATTTGTTAGGCATGACCTCCCTCTGACAAAGCCATGCTGACTATCCCTGATCAAACCTTGCCTCTCCAAGTGGAGATAGACACTCTTCTTCAGAATTTTCTCCAATAGTTTCCCGACCAATGACATGAGACTCACTGGTCTGTAGTTCCCTGGTTTATCTCTACAACCCTTCTTAAATAGCGGAACCACGTTAGCTGTTCTCCAGTCCTCTGGCACCTCCCCCGTAGCCAGAGAGGAATTAAAAATTTGGGTCAGAGCCCCTGCGATCTCCTCCCTTGCCTCCCTCAGCAGTCTGGGACACATCATCCGGACCTAGGGATTTGTCCACTTTTAAGCCTGCTAACACCTCCAATACCTTGTCACTCTCTATATCAATTTGCTCAAGAACCTCGCAGTCTCTCTCCCAGAGTTCCATACCTTCATCCTCATTCTCTTGGGTGAAGACGGATATGAAGTATTCATTCAACACTCTACCAATGTCCTCTGGCTCCACCCATAGATTGCTCCCTTGGTCCCTAATGGACCCTACTCGTTCCCTGATTATCCTCTTCCCTTTGATATACTTATAGAATATCTTGGGATTTTCCCTACTTTTACCAGCCAGAGCTTTCTCATATCCCCTCTTTGCTTTCCTAATTGCTTTCTTAAGCTCCACCCTGCACAGTCTATACTCCACTAATGCCTCTGCTGATTTCCTCCCCTTGTACCTGCTAAAAGCCTCTCTTTTCCTTCTCATCGTATCCTGAATATCTCTGGTCATCCACGGTTCTCTGGACTTGTTACTCCTTCCTATCACCCTAGAGGGAACATGTTGAGCCTGTACCCTCCCCATTTCCTTTTTGAACACCCCCACTGCTCCATTGTAGATATCCCCACAAGTAGCTGTTCCCAGTCTACCTTGGCCAGATCCTGCCTTATTTTACTAAAATCCTCTCTCGCCCAATCCAAAACATTTTTTGCAACTTGTCTATTTCTTTGCCCATAACAAGCTTAAATCGTACCATGTTGTGGTCGCTATCACTAAAATGCTCCCCCACCACCACCTCAGCCACCTGTCCGGCTTCATTCCCCAGAATTAGGTCCAGCACTGTGCCATCCCTTATTGGACCCTCTACATATTGTAAAAAGTCCTCCTGTACACATTTCAAGAAATCCACTCCATCCAAGCCCTTAACACTTGTCTACCCCAATTAATGTTGGGAAAGTTGAAATCACCTAATATAATTACCCTATTGTCATTGTTTTTACACACCTCTGCAAATAGTGCACATATTTGCATCTCAATTTCCCACTGATTATCTGGGGGTCTATAATAAACACCTAACAATGTGGCTGCCCCTTTTGTATTCCTAAACTCTATCCACAAAGCTTAATTCAATGCCCCCTCCAAGATATTATCTCTCCATGCCGCAGTAACTGGCTCCTTAACAAATAATGCAATGCCTCCTCCTATTTTACCCCCTCCCCTGTTTCGCCTGAAGATTCTATATCCCAGAATGTTGAGCTACCAATCCTGCCCCTCCCTCAACCACGTCTCAGTGATGGCTACTATATCACATTTCCACGTGTCAATCCTCACCTTTAACTCATCTGTTTTACCTGTAATAATCCTGGCATTAAAGTAGAGGCCATCCAGCCTTGCCTTACTCCCTTGAAACCTAATGCAGCTGTACTCCCTCTGACTTGATTGTATTATGACATGTCCCTATTCTGCTAACATTCTGTGTCGCCTCGCCCTGCTGAATTAGTTTAAACTCCTCCCAACAGCACTAACAAACCCGCCCGCACGGATGTTAGTCCCACTCTGGTTCAGGTGTAGATCGTCCCGCTTGTACAGGTCCCACCTTACCCAGAAATGGTCCCAGTAATCCAGGAATCTAAAAGCCTCCCTCCTGCACCAACTCTTAAGCCACATATTCATCTGCGCTATTCTCCTATTTCTGTGCTCGCTAGCATGTGGTACTGGGAGTAATCCAGAGCTTACAACCCAAGAGGTCCTGCTTTTTAGTCTACTGCCTAACTCCCTGAATTCTTGATGCAAGACCTCAGCTCTCTTTCTACCTATGTCATTGGTACCAACATGTACCATGACCTCTGCCTTATCACCCTCCCCCTTCAGGATGCCCTGCAACCGTTCAGTGACATCCCGGTCCCTGGCACCAGGGAGGCAACACACCATCCTGGAATGACGTTGACGGCCACCGTAGCGCCTATCTGTTCCCTGACTATAGAATCCCCTATTACTATTGCTCTTCCTCTCCTCCTCCCCTCCTGTAAAGACAGGCTGCCTATGGTGCTAGGAGCTTGGCTCTGTCTGCACTCCCTGGAAGAACCAGCGCCCTCAACAGCCTCCAAAATGGAATACCGATTTGCGAGCGGGACCCCAGGGGACTCCTGAACTACCTGCCTGTTTCTCTTGGACTGCCTAGTGGTCACCCATTCCCTTCCTTCCTCAAGTCCCTTCAGCTGCGGTGTGACCACCTCTCTAAACGTGCTGTCCATGATGCTCTCAGACTCTCGGATGCTCCACAGTGTCCCCAGCCACCGTTCCAGCTCTGAAACCCGAGCTTCCAGGAGCTGCTGCTGGACACACTTCCTGCACACATGCTGGTCCCAGGGACTGGAAATGATCCCGGATTCCCACATGGAGCATGAGGAGCACACCATGGCTTTGAGCTCTCCTGCCATGACTTATCCCTTTAAATTAAACCTTTTAAATCAATTACTCTAGGGCCCTTCTTTCCTGATCCTCGTTACTACAGAATATACAAACTATAACTCACAAAAATACCTTAAACTATAAGCAATAAAAGTAGTAAATACTTACCCGACCTTACCCACTACTTACCAGTCATTCCTCTCCCTTGTCGCCTCTACTGCTGCAGGAGGGCAAGACCACTCTCTGAAGATATCAGAAGTTGGATAGCAAAGAAAAAATGCAAAGAGCACCTCTTCCCCTCTGCACCGAATTCCCACTGTGCACAAAACTGCCAATACCCACACTCACTCTGGCTGTGTCTCACTCAGGATGAGGTCTCTCACCTGCTCATGTGCAAGCATGCTGATGTACTGATGCTCATGTGCAAGATTGCATTATGAAGCGACAGTTCACATCAACTAAGTAATGGACATCACATCACTGGCATCTACTATTTTCCTCCATGGATGACCTTACTGCAGCATCTGGGTGTTGACCTTTCTCAGAATGGGATCAAACCAAATTTGTTACACAATAATGGGGAGTGACTCATATTTTATTTCCTTCCCCCCCTCCCCCACAATCCCCACTTTACCTACATGAATCCCTAAACTAGCTCAGAAAGATATCAGGCAGACATAACCTATAACTTACAGGAAAATGGGTTAAAGACTTCCAATACCACACTGAATATTTTGGCAATACCCTATTATTTACTCTACAGTTCTATCACACCTTTGGTGCAGGGTTTCCAACTCTGGTTGAATAAACTATTGGAGGTTTCATCATATGACCTACTCCCAAGCTCCCACCATTGCTTGCTAAGTCTTGATAAATCATTGGACTGGCCTCATCTGGAGTATAGTATCCACAACCAAATAGAAAGGATGTCAAAGGCTTAGAGATGGTACAAAATAGATTTAATAGAATGGTACTAGAGATAAGGGATTTCAATTACATGCAAAGACCAGAGAAGCTGGGATTGTTCTCCTTAGGGCAGAGAAAGTTAAGGGCTGATCTAATTCAAGCTCTTAAAATTATGATGGTTTTGGATAGAATAAATGAGAAATTGTTTCCACTGACAGAGTGTTAAGACACCAAAGATTTAAGGAAATTGACAAAAGAGCCAGGGGATAAATTAGAAATTTATTTAAGGAGCAATGTGTGATGTTTTGGATTGCACTGCTTGAAAAAGTGGTGGAAGCAAATTCAACAGTAAATCTCATGTAGGAATTAGATATATACATGGAAAGGGAAAATCTGCAGAACAATGGGAAAAAGTAAACCAATGCAATTTTCAAAGACCTGGCACAGGCAAATGGGCCAAAGGTTTCTTAAGGTAATTACAACATGTGAATTGACTGTCATTTGGGTTCACCTAATGGCTCATTTAGTAAATGTCTTATCTATTGCGGAACTGAGATGAGCCATACAGATCAATAAGGTCCAATGTACAATAGCTGGTCTATGCTGAGTTAGCTTATTGTTGGCAGCATAGAAAATAAACTGTGCACTTCTTAAATTAACTTCCAGTGTGAAATTTCAAATACCTTCAATTCAATGGCTCCACATTAGTGGCAAGACAATTATGCCACCATTCTGCCTGATTATATTTTCTGCAATGGGTACAAATAAACAAACAGTCCAATCAAAGTCGAAAGTGAAATGGGAAAAGTAATTTTGGATAGTTCTTCTACTGCAGATGAGACTAATAGCATCAAGCTGTATGATTCCTGAAAAATAATTCAGCAGCTGCCAAATATTTACTGTCAGAGATCAGATCTAGTCTCTAACCCAAAGCAGTTTGAGTAAGAATGTCAAGTTAATCTTAAATTCCGGAGGAGAGTTTAAATTAACCCCACTGACACTACTTAAACCTCAGCACAATTATTTATTGTATATTTTAAACAATCTAGTTTAAAAGGCAGTTTTCTCATACACTTTAAAATTAATTGAAGAGTAACAATTTTTAATTTTGGAATATCAATCTGCTCCCCCAGTGGGTTCCACTCAACAATGTCCTTAAGAATATTATACATTTTTGATGGAACAGTGAGGCTTTAATGCTTATTTTGAAAAGCACTGCACTTTTCCGATGGGATTATATTTCCTCATTCCAAAGTTCCTCAGTTTTTATACCAACTGTTGTCCATCAAATTCCATTTTTCAATGTGTGCCAGGCTTTACTATTGCGTAATAACATTTGTTTTGACAACTTTTTAAACTCCTTTGTTTGGCATTTTTCAAATGATCCTCACATCCTGTCCTCCTACATAAAACTGATGTGCAGTGCAATTCAAGTGTAACAGTGAATCAGAAAGCCCACAAAGCTTGCTTACAAAATTGTTGGACACTGTTACATTCCTCATTCCGTACAGCCTTCAAAAATGAACTTTGCACTCAAAATTCTACCAATTGCGGACAACAGAAACTGGTGTTTTTATACTCATCCTAGCATTATTTTGTTGAGCCTAAATATAGGTTGGTAGGAGTGAAACTATGGCAGTTATTGCCAAAAATAAATTAAAAACAGACTCCAAACGTCCCCACCCTGCAGATTAGGAAAAGCACAGCATGTGGAAAATAGAACTGAACATCCTGCAGCCTTTGGCTCTCAAGATCATGTCAACCAACAAATCCACTACTCGTCCACCTGACCTGATGGCTCAGTTGGTAAATGTGTCAACCAATGTGGAATTAAGTGATACAGATGAATACAGACTACATTCAATTTCTGGTCTGTGTTTGGTTAAAATATTAGAATTAGCCTCAGTGCATTATGAATTTTTTGTTGGTGGAGGAAGGTAATCAGCAGGGTTCCTAATCCTGCTTGCCAAGTTACCCCAGTACATATTTATAGTACAGCCCAACCACTTGCTACTATTCCTGCTGTGCAATTTATCCCCTTTGCCTGGTGTTGGAACTCAAGTACAACAGAACTTGGAACTTGTTAAACAGCAAATGTTTATCTAAAATATTTTCAGCAGGTTGTTTTGACAATAAATAAAATTGCAAATGAGCATCCTATTGACATCCTGCAGGATAAATTCTGGAAAATCTAGTAAGCATACAAGTAGCACAATAGCAGCAGCAGTACATCCACAAGACTGGACTTGTTCCAAGGCAGCGTGATCCTTGCTTCAGTCGATATATAATCAGCATTTTCTGCTTACTTGTCTCTCCCAAATGCTTCCAATTCAACTTTTCTTCCAACTATTGTTTGTCCAAACTCTCTTCCATTCCCCCACCCAGACCTAAATCAATAGTGTCAGTGGCACAGTAGCACCGAAAATGAAATAACTGCCCGTGACAGCACAACTGTGAAGGCCTTACACCATGAAAAATAAAAAACATGGAAGGGTGAAAAGATGAATCAACTAGAAAGGATGAATATAATTTTAAAATTTAGGTTAGCCAAGTTCATCCTTGCACATCTTCCAGTACTCAATTATAACAAAGCAGCACCAACTGTGAACAACCCAGCACTCTTGAATTGAGATTATGTATTGAGAGGAGGAGAAACATGAAAGAGTAACATAGAATCACAGAATTGTTACGGTGTAGGATTCCATTCAGCCCATCATTTCTGCACCAGCTCTCTGAGTATTTTAACTTAGTACCAATCTCCTGCCTTTTCCCCATAACCCTGCACATTGTTTCTATTTAGATGATCATCCAATGCCCTCTTGAATGCCTCAATTGAACCTACCTCCACCACACTTCCAGGCAGTGCATTCCAAACCCTAATTATTCACTGTGTGAAAAAGTTTCTTCTTGCCTCACATTTGCTTCTTTTGCATAACACCGTAAAAATGTGCCATCTGGTTCTTGATCTGTTTACAAGTGGGAACAGTTTCTCCCTATCTACTCTGTCCAGACTCCTCATTATTTTGAAAACTTCTACCAGGTCTCCTCTCAGCCTTCTCCTCTCCAAGGTAAACACTCTCAACATCTTCAATCTTTCCTCATAACTGAAGTGTCTCATCCCTGGAACCATTCTCATAAACCTCTTCTGCACTCTCTCCAATGCGTTCACATCCTTCCTATAGTGTGGCGCCCACAACTGTACACAATACTCCAACTGAGGTCTAACCAGTGTCTTATATAAGTTCATCATAACCTCCCTGCTCTTATACTCTATGCCCTTATTAATGAAGCCTAGAATACTGTATGCTTTAGAAACAGCTCTCTCTACCTTCCTGCCACCTTTAATGACTTATGTACATATACACCCAGGTCTCTCTGCTCCTGCACATCCCTTAGAATAGTATCCTTTATTTTACACTGTCTCTCCATGTTCTTCGTACCAAAGTGTATCGTCTCACACTTCTCCACATTGAACTCATCTGCCATCTGTCTGCCCACTCCAACAATGTGTCAATGTCCTTTTGAAGTTTTACACTATCCTCCTCACAGTTTCTAATTCTCCCAAGTTTTGTGTCATCCGCAAACTTTGACATTGTCCCCTGCACACCAAGATCTAGATCATTTATAGATATCAGGAAGAGCAAGAGGCCCAATACCAGACCCTGGGCAACTCCACTACAAATCTTCTTCCAGCCCAAAAATATCCATTACTGTTTCCTATCCCTCAGCCAATTTTGTATCCACATTGCTGCTGCCCCTTTTTTCCATGACCTATAACTTTCCTCATAAGTCTGTTGTAAGTCACTGTATCTAACGCCTTTTGGAAGTCTGATACACCCCATCAACGGCCTTGCCCTCATCAACCATCTCTGATACCTCTTCAAAAAACTCCAGCAAATTAGTTAGACACGATTTCCCTTTAACAAATCCATGCTGACTCTTCCGAATCAATCCGCATTTTTCTATGTGACTATTAATTCTATCCTGAATAATTGTTTCTAGAAGTTTCCCCACCACCGTAGTTAAACTGACTAGTCTGTAATTGCAGGGCAGACCTTTACAACCTTTTTTCAACAAAGACGTAATATTTGCAATTCTCCAGTCCTCTGGCACCTCGCCCAAATCCAGGGCACATTGAAAGATTATTGCCAGTGCCTCTGCAACTTCTGCTCTCACTTCCTTCAATATTCTTGGATGCATCTCATCCGGTCCCAGTGCCTTATCAACTTTAAATGCTGACAGCTTATCCAATACCTCCTCCTTACCAATTTTTAACCCTTCCAGTGATTGAGTTTCCTCCTCTGTCACCATGGCCTGGGCAGCATCTACCTCATAGGTAAAGGCAGTTGCAAAGTATTCATTTAACACCTCAGCCATGCTTCTTGCATTAATGTGTAAATCCCTTTTTTGGTCCCTGATCGGCCCTACTCCTCCTTTTACCACCCTTTTACTATTGATGTGCTTATAGACTACTTTGCAATTTCCTTTTTTGTTAGCTGCCAGTTTTATTTCATAATCCCTCTTTGCTTCTCGTACTTGCTTTTTCATATCCCTTCTGAATTCAGCTTGGTTCTCAATTGTATTTGCTACCTGATACCTGTTGTAAGCACACTTTTTCTTCTTTAATTTAATTTCTATCTCCTTTGTCATCCTGGGAGCTCTGGATTTGGTTGTCCTACCCTTCCCTTTTGAGGGAGCATATCTTGACTGTGCCCAAACCATCTCCTCTTTGAAGGTAGCCCATTGTTCATTCACTGTTTTTCCCACCAACCTTGGTTCCAGTCTATCGGGCCCAGCTCCGTTCTTGCCTCATTGAAGTCCACCCTGTGCAAGTTGATTATTCTTACTCTGGATTGACCAATATCCTTTTCCACCACTATCCCAAACCTTCTGATACAATGGTCATTGTCCCCTCAATGTTCCCCTACTGTCAGTTGATCTACTTGGCCCAGCTCATTCCCAAGAACCAGGTCTAGCAGTGCCTCCTTTCTTGTTGGACTGGACCCATACTGCTGTAGGAAATTCTCCTGAACACAATCTCGGAACGCTTGTCTCTCACTGCCCCTTCCACTGCCACTATCCTAGACTATATATGGGTATTTGTTACAGGGTTGTGACAAAATCAAAATCAGGTGGAATAATGCATTAAAAATTGGATTAAAAAAAGCAAAATGCTGAAAATACTCAGGTAAGACAGCATTCTGTGGAGGAAAACAGTTAACACTTCAGGTCGGATGGCCTTCTATCACAACTGGAAAAAGTTAGAGATGTAACAGGTTTTAGGCAGGTACAGAGGCGGGGAAAGAAAAGAAGATAGAATGTCTGAGAGAGTGGAAAACAGAAGAAATTAAATAACAAAAGGGTGATCGGCATGGGGTAATGGGACAAGTAAAGACATAAAGGACAGGTCTAGAAGTGGTATAAATGGTCATAGCAGAATCTTTACTAACAGCTACTGTCAGAAACAAATGGCAGCAGTGGTTATAGAGTCGGAATCATAACAGCACAGAATAAGGCCATTCAACCCATCAAGTCCATGCTGGCTCTGTGTTCAGCAATCCAATTAGTCCTATTCCCTGTAACCTGCAAGATTATTTCCCACATTTGCCCATCCAATTTTCTTGTAAAATCATTCATCCTCTCCACTTCCACAACTATCGTAAGCAGAGTTCCAGGTTGCTACCACTCACTGCATAAAAAAGTTCGTCCGCACATCTCCCTGCACCGCTTGCCCAAAACCTTGCATGTGTCCCTTAGTCTTTGTACCATCATCTAATGGGAACAGCTTTTCTTCATTTACCTAATCTAAACCTATCATAATCTTGTATGCCTCTATCAAATCCCACCTCAACCTCCTTTGTTCCAATGAAAGCAATCCAGCTCCTCCAACCTGACCTTATAGCTAAAATCTTTCATCCCTGGAACCATTCTGGTAAATCTCTTCTGCACCCTATAAGTGAACCTCACATCCTTCTTAAAGTGCGGTGACCAGAACTGGAAACAATACTCTACTGGTGGACCAAATAGAGCTTTATACAGGTTCAGCGTAACTTTAATACTCAATGTCTCTATTTATGAAGCCCAAGATCCCTTATGCTTTGCTCATCACTTTCTCAATTATGTCCTCCCACCTTCAAGAATCTGTGAACATGCAGCCCCAAATTTGAATTCTTTACTTTTCAAAGAAGCCATTTTTAACAACCGACCCAAAAAGCATGCATTTATTTAATCCACTCAGTGCTGATAATGGAACCTTGCTTTATGAAATTATCTGCCACATTCCAACAGTAATTACATTTTAGAAGCACTTCATTAGCATGAAGTGCATTTTGTCATTCTGGAGCCTTGAAAGGCATTATATAAATGCAACTTTTATTGTATAACCATTAAAATTGTCTTTGGTTATTAAAAGGAGCTTAACTGAAGCATTGTTGGAAAATGCCTGAATGTCATCATTTCAACAAAATGTAGATTTTATTTTTAAATAAAAACATAGGTTTCTATCAGCCTACACAAAATGCACAGAAGGTCCAAAATGTCTTCATAATGTTAGGTAGAGATTCATAAATAGATTTTTTCCTCCCCAGGAGGTGTAACTTCTTTCTACTCCCTCTGAACTATACAGAAGTTATAACATGAAAACAGGCCACTTGCCCCAACCAGTCCAGGTTGATATTTACCCTCCGTTCAAAGAAACAGTTTTATTTACCCTGTTCAGATATCCCTTCAACCCTTTTTCCTTCATCCACCAATCTAATCTTGCATGTTAACAGTTTCTGTATCAACCACTAAAGAAAAATATATTTGTAAAAAAATTATTACAAGCATGACCCAGGCCTCCCTGTCGCTTGCCATTTCAACACACCACTCTGCTCCCATGCCCACATGTCCTTCCTTGGCCTGTTGCAATGTTCCAGTGAAGCTCAATGCAAACTGGAGGAACAGCCCCTCATCTTCCGACTAGGTACTTTTACAGCCTTCCGGACTTAACATTGAGTTCAACAATTTCAGATCATGAACTCTCTCCTCCATCCCCACCCCCTTTCCAATCCCCCTTTTTCCAATAATTTATCTTTTTTTTAAACAAATATATTTTTGTTTTCCCTATTTTTAAATTTATTTCGATCTATTGTTTCATCTCCACCTTTTAGCCCATTTCGATCCCTTCCCCCCACCCCCACTAGGGCCATCTGCCACTTGCTCGTCCTGCTTTCTACCCTTAATGTCCCCATTAGCACATCCTTTAGATAATATCACCACCGTCAACACCTCTTTGTCCTTTGGTCTATGACATCTTTGGCAATTTCTTCTTGACCTCCACCTATCACTGGCCCCCGATCGAGCTCTACCTGCCCCACCTACCTCCCTCTACCAGTTTATAGTTCATCTCATTTCTATATGTCTTAGTTCTGATGAAGGGTCATACAGACTCGAAACATCAACTGTATCCCTCTCTGCAGATGCTGTCAGACCTGCTGAGTTTTTCCAGGTACTTTTGTTTTTGTTTTTAAAAAAAAGATCCAACATCAACAATGATAAAGGCATTAACCAATAATTGTTTGGCACAAGACAAATATTCGTGCTCATCATGGGACACAAAAGGTCTTGGTGTTCTTTAAACCTTAAATAACTACCCCCATTTCACCTTGCATTCTTCCAAGTGGTGAAATTAGTAAACCATAGCATCAAAAATGCATTTAAAAATTTATATTAACACACATTTAAACTGGAAGGAATAATGAAAAGAAAGCAATCAATGCAATATGCAATGCAAGGCAATGTCGTAATGGTAATGTCACTAGACTCGTAATTCAGAGACCCAGCGTTATGCTCTGGGGACACGGGTTCAAATCCCGCCACGGCATATAGTGGAATTCGAATTCAATAAAAATCTGGAATTAAAAGTCTAATGATGACCACGAAATGATTGTTGTACATTAATGTCCTTTAGGGATGGAAACCTGCTGTGACTCCAGACCCACAGTAATGTGGTTGACTCTTAAATGCCCTCTGAACATGGGCAATTAGCGATGGGCAATAAATGCTGGCTAGTCAGTGAAGCCCGCATCCAGTGAATAAAAAAAAAGTATGCTCTGCAATACTTCATGGAACAGGGTCTGTGCAACATAATAACAACATGTTTTCTTTTCACAGCCATCAGAAAAAAGTGAGTCAACAAGGTCTCATCTTCTGACTGTCAGGATTCTTGGGGCAGTTTGTTCCTCAGATGTCACAAATTCCAGTAATGGCAAGTGAGGTATTATCCAATGCCTGGTTATAACAGCAAACGGAAGCTGACTCAATGAGGAAAGTCCAAATGTTATACAGCTATCCTTCATTTAGAATGCCTAATGAGTTTCCAAAAAAAGGCATGCTGTAAGAAAATGATTTTGCCAAAAGAAAACAAATAAACCAACCTCATTTATGTTCCTACTCTGGACAGAGCATTACTCACTGCCTTCCTTCCTGCTTACTGCAACCGCACCAGGACACAGCAAGCACTACCTGAGAAAACCTGAATGGCATCTGAACCAACACAGCACAGAAAAAGTTGCCAGAAATTTCCTTATACAGGAAGGAGCACTCTACTAGACCAGGAGTGGTTCTCGCCACGGCGGCTGGCGGACCGGCTTGAAAAGAATGCAGGAGCATTTCTTCAGCTTAGGGAGCTAAGCTAACATCTGGCTGCTGCAGGGCTCACACTGGGACCTGGTGGTGGAAACCAGCTTGGGCAGCCTCCGCACGGACCTGCATCAGGTCAGCCTGACAAGCACCCAGCCATTCCTCACTGTCACTACCCACATCCACTTCAACCACTCGAGTGGCCTTCACCACTTTTGAGAGGGTGATTGTGCACCAAGATGAGGCTCTGTCACAGGGGATTACCTAGAGGCAGTGACCTGGTTGAGTGAGTAGGAGGCCAGAGCCTAGCTAGAGGGCCAGCTGATACAGGGCAAAAGCCATGTGGCTCAGTCAGCTACTGGACGATGGCGATATCATCATCATGCATTATAGAGATTTTTACAAAAATTCAGGTAGTGTCAAGTCTGAAAGCTTTGAAACCGAAACTAAATTTTGGCACACTTAATACACGCAGTTATAACTTATCAAGTACGCTAAATCAAAATTAGAGGTTGTAGCTGGTAATGCTATTCAGGAAAGTTCCCTAATTTTAAAAGCGCTCTAAAAAGAAAACGTGTTATTAGAATGTGCTCTAAACAAGGAATATTTGTATTAAAATAAGCACCAGTAGCAAATCACCTCAATTAGTGGGATCCGGGGGAGGCGATGGCGTAATGGTATTGTCGCTGGACTAGTAATCCAGAGACCCAGGGTAATGCTCTGGGGACCCATGGCAGATGGTGGAATTTGAATTCAATAAAAACCTGGGGCTGAATTTAGCCCTTGACGGGCGGGCCTGACCGACTCGGTGGCAGGCGGGCAGCCGATCGCCGCTGCTGAGACGGGCCCTGCTGCCATTTTACGTGGGCGGGCCAATTAAGGCCCGCCCAGCGTGATGCCCAATGGGAAGCGCTATGCGCTTCCTGTGCGGGTGGAGGGGGATTCCCCAACTGCATGCGAAAGAGCGCACATCTCCCTGAGGCTCAGTGGTGCCTCAGGGAGATCACTGAAAGGTTGTGAAAGATTAAAAATAGAACAATAAAAAAATCATTAACATGTCCTCCTCATGTGAAAATGTCACACGAGATGGGACATATTAACGAAGTACACAAAAACTTTATTAAACTTTTTAAAATCTGATATCAAACCTCATCCCGCCACTGGATGAGGTTTGTTAAAAAATCACTTACCCGCCTGCCCATTGGGCCCGTGCACCGAGCCGAAGTTCACACGGGCTCCTCAAAATCCTCGTCAATTGGTGACTTAATGGCCTTAACAAGGCCTTTAATTAATGGCGGGTGCGAATCGCACTGCATAGCACGCCCACTGACCTAAACATCGCGATGCTGTGCGCTGACGTCGGGACGCTCGCGCGACATTTTAAGCGCTGACGTGTAGGCCCCGCCACCCGCACGTCAGCCAGAAAATTCAGCCCCTGGAATTAAAAGTCTAATGATGACCATGAAGCCATTACTGATTGTCACAAAAAAACCATCTGGTTCACTAATGTCCTTTAAGGAAGGAAATCTGCTATCCTTACCTGGTCTGGCCTACATATGACTCAGACCTACAGGAATGTGGTTGACTCTTAAATGCCCTCTGAACTAGGGATGGGTAATAAATGCTGGCCTAGCCAGCAATGCCTACGCCCCATGAACGAATAAAAAAAATCCTACAATCAGTCTTTGCTGTTACTTCTTGTGACACAGTAAATTAAGTTAAGTAGTGAAATAAAATCTGTGCAGAAGTCCCTTCTTTCAGTTACTTATTAGAGCTGTACTAAAAGTGAGACCTACAGAGAGTGATGTTGAAACAGCCTGAATTATGGACAGATCAGAAGAAAAGATACGGGTTATCAAGTTTATTTTTTTCCTTCACCTTATTTTTCTCTCCTTCATGTTGATGGAATCAATCTACAGTACACCAATGATAACAGTCTATGAACAGAAAGAACACAGGACACATGACACAGTAATAATCTATAGAACATTATGCTTACTTAGACATGAATTACAAGTATCCACACAATGTTTGATCCCTGTGGCTTTCAAGCAAAGGTGAATCTAAAGGGAGTGTATGTAAATTAAAATGTCAATTAGAAAATACTCATTTAATTTTCAAAAGTAAAAAATAAAATGTAACTTCAAAGTATTGCCATCCTAAAAGATTCAGAAAGTATTAGATACTGTAGAAATTATTGAAATTCAATATCTTGGTTTCAAAACTTTAGTTCAGTTGGGGGTGCTAACCCTCTTCTTGATTGGATGTATTACAGTGCCTGCTTGAGTGTACAGGAAGAGACAACAGACACATTACGATGAAAGTCTGATTAAATTTGTCAGCACTATCACCTCTAGCTCCAAAGGCTCTGGATTTAAGTCCCAATGCAGGACTTGAGTATATTCTCTAGGCTGACATATCACACTACTGTCATGCATGCTGTGTTTCAAATGAGCTTTTAAAACAAGGCCCTTTCTACCTGCAAAGGATTTATTTTTATTCTTTCATGGAACGTTACCATCGCTGGCAAGGCCAGCTTTTGTTGCCAATCCCCAATTGTCCTTGGAAAGATGGTGATGAACCCCCTACATTAATCAATGTAGATACACCCACACAGTGCTCTCAGGAAAGGGGTTTCTGTTTTTTGAAGGAACGCCAATATTGCTCCAAGTCAAGTGTGCGGCTTTGAGGAGAACTTGCAGGTGGCGGTGTTCCAGTGTGTTTGCTGCTCTTGCCCTATGTTGGAGAGATCACAGGTTTGGAAGGAGCTCTAGCAGGAGGCTTGGCAAGTTGCTACAGTGCATCTTGTAGATTGTACACACTGCTGCCACTGTGCATTGGTGGTTGTGGGAGTGAATGTTTAAGGTGGTGGATGGAGTGCCAATCAAGCAGGTCGCTTTGTCCTGGACAATGTCAAGCTTCCCGAGTGTTACTGGGGTTGCACTCATCCAGGCAAGTAGAGAGAGTATTCCATCACACTCCTGATCTGGGCCTTCGATTTTGCCAGGACTCCCTGATGTCATGCAGCTCAAATGCTGTCTTGATATAAAGAAAAGTCAGTGTCACCTCATCTCTCGAGCTCAGCTCTTTTGTCCATGTTTGGATCAAGGCTGTAATGAGGTCTAGAGCTGAGTGGCCATGGTGGAACCAAAACTATACAACAGCGAATAGGTTATTGCTGTGTAAGTGCCACTTCCATCGCTGATGACAGAAAGTGGACGGATGGAGCAGTAACTGGCTGGATTGGTTTTGTCCTGTTTTTTGTAGACAGGACATGCCTGGGTAATTTTCCACATTGTCGGGTAGATGCCAGTGTTGTAGTTGTACTGGAACAGCTTGGCTGGCAGCGCAGCTAATTCTGGAGCACAAGTTTTCAGTACTACTGCTGAGATGTTGCCATCGCCCATAGCCTTTGCAGTATCCAGTGCCTTCAGCCATTTCTTGATGTCATGTGGAGTGAATCAAATTGGCTGAAGATTGGCAACTGTACTGCTGGGAACCTCAGGAGGAGGCCAAGGTGGGTCATCCACTTGGCACTCTTGTCTGAAAATGGTTGCAAATACTTCAACCTGGTCTTTTTCACCAATGTGCTGAGCTCCCCCACCACTCAGGGTGGGGTTGTTTGTGGAGCTTCCTCTTAATTGTCCACTACCATTCATGACTGGATGTGGCAGGAGTGCAGAGTTTTGATCTGATCCACTGGCTGTGGGATCGATTAGCTGTCTCTATATTACATGCTGCTCCCACTGTCCTGTATTGTAACTTCAACAGGTTGGCACTTCATTTTTAGGTATTCCTGGTGCTGCTTCCAGGTATGTATTCTCGCACTCCTTATTAAACCTGGCTTGATAGTGGAGTGAGGGATTTGCCAGGCGATGATATTACAGATTGGGGCTAAATATAAATCTACTGCTGCTGCTGCTGATGGCCCACACCTCATGGATGCCCAGTTTTTAAGCTGCTTTATCTGTTCTGAATCTAACCCATTTAGCATAGTGATAGTGCCACGAAACATGATGGAGGGTATCTTTAGTGCAAAGGCAGGACTTTGTCTCCAAAAGGACTGTGAAGTGATCATTTCTACCAATACTGTCACAGACAGATGCAACTTCCATCAGCTACTGTGATGGGATTTGAAATTGAGGCCTCAGGCCATTAGACAGGGCCTCTGGATTACTAGTCCAGTAACATTATCACTATGCCACAATATTCAAACAGCAGAATTCTGGCCAACAGTCACCCTTTAAATTAATACCACTTTCCACCATAAGGTCAGGAGTAAGGATGTTCACTGATGAATGCACAATGTTCAGCACCACTCACTCCTCAGACAATAAAGCAGTCCATGTCCAAATGCAGCAAGACCTGGACAAGAACCAGACTTGGGCTGACAAGTGGCAAGTAACTTTTGCACCACACAAGTGCCAAGCAATAACCATCTCCAACAAGAGAGAATCCAACCATCGCCCCTTGACATTCAATGGCATTACCATCACTGAATCCCCCACTATCAACATCCTGGGGGTTACCATTCACCAGAAACTGAACTGGACTAGCCATATAAATACTGTGGCTACAAGAGCAGGTCACAGGCTAGGAATCCCCAAAGTCTGTCCACCATCTACAATGCACAAGTCAGGAACGTATTGGAATACTCTCCACTTGCCTGGATGAGTGCAGCTCCAGCAACACAAGAAGCTTGACACCATTCAGGACAAAGCAGCCCACTTCATTGGCACCCCTTCCACAAACAAACAATCACTCTCTCCATCACCAATGCACCGTGACAGCAGTGTGCACCATCCATAAGATGCACTGCAGGAACTCACCAAGGCTCCTTAGGTACCAGCTTCCAAACACACAACTGCTATCATCTACAAGGACAGGGCAGCAGACACATAGGAACACCACCACCTGGAAATTCCCCTCAAAAGCCATTCGCCATCCTGGCTTGGAAATGTATCACTGTTCCTTCACTGTCACTGGGTCAAAATCCTGGAACTCCCTCCCTAACAGCACTGTGGGTGTACCTACACCACATGGTCTGCAGCGGTTCAAGAAGGTAGCTCACCACCACCTTCTCAAGGGCCATTAGGGATAGGCAATAAATGCTGGCCTAGCCAGCGATGCCCATATCCCATGAACGAACAATTAAAAAATACAAATTAACTGGTCATTTGTCCAATTTGCTGCATATGGGGACTTACTGTGCAAATCCGCTGCTGTGTTTGCCAGAAAACAGTGAATACACTTCACGAGTATTATATTGACTGGGAAGTATTTTGGGATAGCCTGACTACATAAATACAAGTATGATATACTATTATTTGCATCACAGAGCAGGCATATGCATGCCAAGCATATCAAGAGATATCAACTTCTTCCAATGAAAAGCAACAAAACAACAGCTGCATATATTGCAACAGGGACAAGTAACAGCATGTACTGGTTAAATGCAATCTTTCCCAACCGTTTTGCCATTAACATCCTATTTTAGTGTACAGATTTTCAGAGTATCTGATGGGTCATTTTAGCTAAATGCACAAACTTGCTTCATCAGTTCATTGACCCTGCAGGCAAATAATTTCACATCACTGCTCAACAAAATAGCTCCTGGTTGATGAGAATTGATGGATAGTAGCAGTGAAAGCCAATTCGGCAATCTTGGTAAGAATGGAGCCAAGATTCTGGTGCTCCTGCAATCCTTTGTGCAAATGGATAGATGCACTGATCTCTCATTTTAATAATCTGTATGACACCAAGCGTGCTTTCCACAAGTGTAATGAATGGAAAGGAATCCAGCGAGTAACAGCTCAGAGACTGTGGAAACATAATTTTTATTGGTTTTAGCTGGTTGCTTTGAAGGCCAGCTATGGAAAGTTGCTCAAGGGCTGAACCACTGATTGCAGTTTCAATGTTCTGCTCGAAGAGATGCATTAGAGAAGCATAGGTAAATTCAGAGCTAAGGAAACACCATCAGTACCCCAAACACAGCTTGGCATGAGACGACTGATAAAGTCAATGCTGTCTACCACATTTGTAAATCATGAGAACAGATGAGGAATAAGGTCACTATGGAAGAGTGCCATAACGCACAAGTGTGACACCTTGCGTTAAATTTCTGTGCATACTATGTGTGCCACAAGCAGTGCTCCAAACATGGTGCTGCAGCAGTGTGAGAAACACTGACGCAAAGTCTCCAGTCTTCTACAACAGCATTACCATGTTCATAACTTGAGCTTTGCATCTGACATGAAAACCGCCGTGTCACATATCATTGTTAAATTTGTGCCATTAAGGAAAAATGTCACTCCACGTTTTTCCAAATGCTCTGCAATAATTTGCAAAGGATCTCCTCTTCCAAAGGAAAAAGGTCCAGATGGTAGGTACAAATTTGCACAGAAATATCATGATTGCAGCTATTGAGATTCAGAGCTCTCCATGCTAGCTTAGAAAGGGATGGGGATAAACTAGAGAAAGAAGCATAATGGCAGGCCTTGTACTATATTTTTTGACCCTACAAGGTTGATTCCACAGACACTCAACCACGCCAACTCCCCAGTCCCACCAGAGGACTGAAGAGGTGGCTGGTAGAGGAGACAAGCATGCTGCCAGCATAGGTGTTAAGTGGCTTGATGTCTAGTTAGGGTTTCCAAGACCAATTCATATGCAAGCACAATGGTAGAATGCCACAGTCACATCATGGAACAATTGCAGACTGACACCAAACTTACTCAACTTTGGACACCTTGTCGAGACTTTAAGACAGTACCATCCTTACCCTCATTGATCTGTTCAAACGTTGACAGTTCTGCTTCAACACACCAATTGCATCTTTCACTAAAATACAGGTGGTAGCTTGAAATTTGTTGTTGCTGAGCCTCAGAGTTTTTCAATTAGATCATTAGCCATGGATAAAATAGATTTCTTTACTTCTCAAGCATCCAGCTTAGCAATCTCTGACACCATTAATGGAATGAAAGTTTCTCCTAATTCATTTATAACAATGCTGGGTGTAGTCCGATGCAACAGCTATATAGTCCTAATTTAATACAGCCTAAGGAGGGTTTCAAACCAGCAAATACATTTCAGATGAGTGGATAATTCATTAACTGTTTAACAAAAAATTATATTTCACAAGTATAGAAATCCATGGCAGCTTCCAAGGATACCTGCTGACTGACATATCACTAATAATATATTTGGTTACTTGGATGTAAAATCAAATCAATGTATTACGAAACTAAATGGAATTTGTAAGGCTTCATTCAAATACCAAAAAGTAGAATTAATTTCAAGGTCTTACATCTCTAGAAGCATTTTGTTATTTTTTCTAAACTTTCTAAAAGCTTTCCTCAAATTCCAGGTAACAAATTTACAAGACTCGAGTGCAGGCGAAGGCAGTAGAGTATAGTAGTGAAACTTTATCACCCAATGACATAGCCAGGGTCCATGTCAGCAACATTGTGTTACCACAACATCATATGCCATTTCAGATCTTAATTCCTGCCAAAAGTCTGCACTGCAACAGGTTATAATGCTGGAACAAATTTATAATTGACACAAGGAGCTTAAGGGTTAACTTATGAGGACAGTTTGCAACTATTTCCTCTTGCAAAGGAATCCAGAGCCAAGAGCGTATGATCTTGAAAGTAGAATCAAGCCACTTAGGAGTGAAATCAGGAAATATTTTTCCCCACACAAAAAGTCGTGAAAATATGGAACTCTCTCCTCCAAAAGGTATTGTTGATGCTGGGTCAATTAAAATTTTCAGGAAAAAAGAAGACTTAATTTTTGATACGAAAAAGAAATGGATCAAAGGCAATAAAGAGAGTTAAGGTACAGATCAATCACAATCTAACTTAATGGCTGGACAGATGCCAGGGTCTAAGCTACCGATTTCTATTCCTATGATTAAAAAAAAATAAACATGTCTTATTTTTAACAACCTCATTATCTGGCAGAACATAATGAAAAGCTCAAAAAATTTTCATACTCATGTTCGCTGATGAATTAAAGCAACATTAAAATGTTTTAAACCAACCAAATAAAGAATAGACATTTCTCCATCTATGGAGCGGGCTATTTGCTTTCAATAGGTTAAATGTAGTGTTCGTTTTCTGCTTTTCAATTTTTTTCTCGTTAGCTCATCAATTCCATTGCTCAAGAAATGAATCTCATTCCTAGGGGGGGAAAAAACATTGCATTCCAGAGTTTACAAACAAAAATGCCAAAACATTTGTGAATCAAGTCCCCTATAGTCACAACACTTGTATCTTGCTTTCTGGCCCATACCTCTCCATCCAATCTTGAGCCACCTTTATCAAACTCTCAGCCTTCTCTCTCAATCCTGGTCTCAGTCATCCTCACGTGGTCCTAACTTTATATTTAGAGCACATAAATTAACAGCTTGAACTAGCCTAAAAGCTTTACAAAAAGTATTCGTGAAACATGCTGTAAGAGCAGCACAACTTAAGTGCTAAATTAGACCAGCTTATATTTCACCTTTCTCCTAACTATACTCAGTTCTGCCGAAGGGTCATGAAGACTCGAAACATTAACTGATTTCTTCTCCACTGATGCTGCCAGACCTGCTGAGTTTTTCCAGGTAATTCTGTTTTTGTTAAGTGCTAAATATGTCATTTATGCACTGTGCATTATTTAACATTCTGCATGTGACTTTTGTATTGTGCAAATAAATGAACAGTATACTTATGTTGCACATACATACAATTAAATACTATTTTGTGAGAAAAATAGAGGATAGAATGAGAGGAACATAGAGGCAGAGTGAGAGACAGGCAGAAATAATTGAAGAGTAGGAGACAAGTAAAAGATTCCATTCAGAGGAGGTTTTTTTTAAATTGTCAAGAAGGAATGTTATATGAGATCAAATAACATTACACAATATTAATAAGGAGCAAACACAACAAATAATTACAGTCTAAACCTCAACTCTACATCAATTACAACTCATTGACTACCATTCATCAGCAGCAGCATCAGGTAGCGACAACAGCCTGATGTTTATAAATCTATAAGCCATTCCATGGTAAATCCAGCAACTTTTTTTTTAAATCAAGCTTTCAAGTTCCAAATGCCATAATTTTAAAACTTATTTCTCCTGGTTGTCTCAGTAATTTTTCTTCATACAGGAATATAAAATAAAATTACCATAAAAAGAATCCTGAAAATGACCAAAATATTTGACATATTTGAGTCCAACATCTGTTCTTTGGCTGATGTTTGAGATTAGGCATTCTGACTACAGATTTACCAGATAACTCGGGTAGCCCACTGGAAGCTACGTGTTTGTTCCTAATATACATTCCTGTGATTGATGCTTGAAGTTAAGCCAGTGCAAGAACTCAAATGTTGTCAGATCACTACAAGAAACACCAATCATGTGACAACTGTGACAAAAGAAAATCAAAAAACATTTACACTCAGAACTAATTGTCTAAAAACTGAGATTTTCTGTAGAACACTCCCGAGACAACTGTTCCCATCTATAAACCACCAATCTCAGGTCAATTTTGGATGTTCCCTTTATTTGGTACAAACTATCTATCTCTTCACCTTCACGCTGGGATGGTCCTATAAATGAAACATGGGTTTGTGCTGATGTCCGAGTTGTCAAACTTAGTCACACTAGTTTGGGAAGGCATCAAATTAAAGCCAGGGGTTTCTACGTGGAGTCAAGAATCAGAGGGAGAGGCATCACTACACCCCTCATACACTTTCTAGATGCATACAGAAAAGGGAGCAAATCATCAGCGTGGTCAACAGCACTGTGCAGGGTTTTTAAAATGTTGAAGAGAATAGGTTTCTTTTTAAAAAAATTAAAGGCACTGACATTGGTTGTGTCAAATTCAATAATAGTCAGGACCTTCTCACATCTCATTCCACAAATGTAAAGCACATACAGAAATTTCACTCGATTAATCATATATAATTTACAAAAAAAAGGTTAAGCATTGTACTTGAATACCCAACAGAAATAAAAATCTTTAAAACAAACTTCTGCAATAGCCTTTTATATGTTAGATAAATGTGCTGCAATTAAAAAATAAAAAGCCGTTGTTAACATTTCAAAAGCCACTAGCAGCAAAGCAACAGGAAAACTGATTAATTTTGTTCTTTTATGTGTAGGGACAACGCAGAGGCAATTCACCTGTGCTGAATATTTAAAAATCTAATATGCACATTTGAAATATCTATTTTTAAATGTACCTTTTTGATCAGTCATTCATCATCTCATCTCACCCACAGATACACTTTCGCACCTTTTTAAAACTTGTTGAATAATTTGATGGATGGAAACAGCACCACAAATAAAATGGGAGATATTGGATACTTTTCAAAAGTTAAATTTTAAAAATCAAGGATCAGCATAACATTATCAAGGCCACTAATCAAAATACTGTTATGATCCCAGTGGGGATCAATAAGCCAAGAGAACTGAATTTGCCAAACAATCCCAATGGAAAAGATTTCACGTTTTTATAAACTTTTACATGAACAAATCACACCAAATTCAACATAAATTAAACATGAATTAACAGGCAAATCATGGTCAATATAAATCATAAATTACACATTAAATGGCAGATACAGCAAAATTAGATCTCTCAGATTTACTAGGCAGTCCACTCAGCTTATATGACACCAATTTCAAACAGATCTAGCAACTCAAGACTGGGCATCCATGAGGCTTGTGGGCCAACAGCAGCAGCAGAATTGAACTCGAACACAAGCTGTAACCTCATGGCCCAGCATATCCTGCACTCTACCATTATCAAGCCAGGGGAGCAACCCTGGTTCAATGAAAAATGCAGGAGGGCATGCCAAGAGCAACACCAGACATACCTAAAAATGAGGTGTAAACCTGGTGAAGCTATAACACAGGACTACTTGCGTGCCAAAGAGCATAAGCAGCAAGTGATAGACAGAGCTAAGGGATCCCACAACCAACGGATCAGATCTAAGCTCTGCAGTCCTGCCACATCCAATCATGAATGGCAGTGGACAATTAAACAACTCACTGGAGGAGGAAGCTCCACAAGTATCCCCATCCTCAATGATGGAGGACCCCAGCATATCAGTGTAAAAGATAAGGCTGAAGCATTTGCTACAATCTTCAGCCAGATGTGCCGAGTGGTTGATCCATCTCGACCTCCTCTGGAGGCCCCCAGCGTCACAGGTGCCAGTCTTCAGCCAATTCAATTCACTCCACGTGATATCAAGAAACGTCTGACAGCACTGGATACTGCAAAGGCGATGGGCCCTGTCAATATTCAGGCAAAAGTACTGAAAAATTGTGCTTCAGAACTTGCCGTGCCCCTAGCCAAGCTGTTCCAGTACAGCTACAACACTGGCATCTACCCATCTACGTGAAAAATTGCCCAGGTAGGTCCTATACATAAAAAAGTCAAATCCAACCCAGCCAATTACCACCCCATCAGTCTACTCTCAATCAGTAAAGTAATGGATGGGATCATCAACAGTGCTATCAAGTGGCACTTGCTTAGCAATAATCTGCTCACTGATGCTCAGTTTGCATTCACAGGGCCACTCAGCTCCTGACCTCATTACAGCCTTGGTTCAAACATGGACAAAAGAGCTGAACTCCCGAGGTGAGGTGACAGTGACTGCCCCTGACATCAAGGCCGCATTTGACCGAGTGCGGCATCAAGGAGCCCTAGCAAAACTGGAGTCAATGGGAATCAGAGGGAAAACTCGCCGCTGGTTGGAGTCATACGTAGCGCAAAAGAAGATGGTTGTGGTTGTTGGAGGTCAGTCATCTCAGTTCCAGGACATCGCTGCATGAGTTCCTCAGGGTAGTGTCCTCAGCCCAACCATCTTCAGCTGCTTCATCAAAGACCTTCCTACTATTATATGGTCAGAAGTGGGGATGTTCATTGATGATTGCACAATGTTCAGCACCATTCTCAACTCATCAGATACTGAAGCAGTTCATGTTCAAATGCAGCAAGATCTGGACAATATCCAGGCTTAGGCTGACAAGTGGCAAGTAACATTCATGTCACACAAGTGTCATGACTGTCTCCAACAAGAGAGAATCCAACCATCGCCCCATGATGTTCAATAGCATTACCACCATTGAAGTGTGGTGGAAGTGTGATGGAAAACTCTCCACTTGACTGGATGAGTGCTGCTCCCACAACACTCAACAAGCTTGACAGTCCAGGACAATGTGGCCCGCTTGATTGGCACCACATCCACAAACATTCACTCCATCCACCACCAACGCACATTAGCAGCAGTGTGTACCATCTACAAGATGCACTGCAGGAATTCACCAAGGCTCCTTCGACAGCATCTTCCAAACCCACGATCGCTACCATCTAGAAGGACAAGGGCAACAGATAGATGGGAACACCACCACATAGAAGTTCCCCTCCAAGTTATTCACCATCCTGACTTAAGGAAATATATCACCGTTCCTTCACTGTTGCTGGGTCAAAATCCTGGAACTCCATTCCTAACAGCACTGTGGGTGTACCTACACCACATGACTGAAGTGGTTCAAGAAGGCAGCTCACTGCCACCTTCTCAAAGGCAGCTAGGGATGGGCAATAAATGCTGGCCCAGCCAGCGAAGCCCACATCCTGTGAATGAATTTAAAAAAAACATTTCAGCCACAAAGTCCTTCAGAACTCCAATCCGCCTCAGGTTGAATTCAAGCTCCTTTCCTTCAAGGAGTTCACCACTGATTCACCTCAGGCAGCAGCTCCCACTGAATCCAGATTCCACAGCTACAATCTTCAACAAAATTGCACACTTCTCCAGAACCTTCTCTGCTCCCATCGGTCTCAGTGAGTGGATCCACCAGAGCGCTTATATCTGAACCGTCAGTGACAATCTTGTATGGCCAGTTCTGGTTATAGAGTAATAAGACCAGCAACATCAACCTTGTATTTGCTTTACCACCCACTCCCAGATCCAGCCTTCGGGTTCTCCTTTTCCAACTGTGCCATTACATTTTTTTCACTCAAAAAGCCAGTCACATGAGCCAACATTGCATCTCAGCCTTTGGTCATGGGATTGAGAGTTTTCATGCCCCTTTTCCCCTCATAAGGACAGAGCCTGTGAATTTTCCAACACTAACTTTCCAAACCAGTCCCCCAGGAGCCCAAACAAGCCGCTCCATGACAGCGCTCAGGCTCAAAGCTTCCCCAAATGTTCTCCGCAACTGCAGTTCCACGAACTAAACTGGCAAGGACAAGCCTCACCTTGGATTTTAAATCTGTACTCATTTTATATTTTGTAAGATTTGCTGGAATCACAAAGCATGACACACTCTTTTACTCTACATTTGTTCATGCATTATGAAATAGGTCATTTGTTCAAGTTATCACCTGGTAGACATATTCAGAAGCTGAAACAAGAATTTGATTCAATCTCCACTTTTGCTCTTTAAAGAAAAGACATAAACCAGAAGCTCAAGAAAGCTATTTTAATCAAAAACTGCTTTTTCTGGTTATAAATACTATTCATCAAATTCTGCCCCCAGAATGGGGAGAGGAAGTTATAAAAACAAGCAATCCGATAATAACTAAACCCATTTGGTATCAGAAGCAGCTCACGGGATATTAATTTGATGCACAAGATTATAATTAAATATGTTGAACTATTCTAAAAACCTTAAAATTTGCTAGACCAATTTTAAACCATGGTACATTACAAAATAATTTACTCAGCAAGAAATGCCCTGAAAGAAAATTGCAAGCTTGCTTTTATGGTTTAAATTTTCCAGGTACATTGCAGTTCATTCTTTAAATTAAAGTTCTTAATAAATATAATTTCTCCCCCCTGTAAGCTACCCTGTGCATCTCGACCAACATTTTAGCAGTTAAGAGCACTGATGGGCAAACTGCCTCCCGACCCTCTTACCCCCCTTACCCCCTTAATACCCCCTCAGTAGCAACATAACAGCAATCCAGTAACAACAGCCCATCTATTTTTTCACTCTACAATCCATAAGCATTACAGTAGAAAGGGAATTGAATAAAACGAAGCCAACGTGGGGCTACGTTCAAGTGATCAGTACCAGGGTCTTCCTTCATTAAGGGTGAAGACAGGAACAAAAGAAAAAGTTGGGAGCATCAGAAAAAGTTGTCACTAAACACGTTGCATACATCTAATAGTCAGTAGTCAAGAAGCAATTAATTTCTAATCAGCAGCAGGAAGCTCCTGGTCATGGGAAAAAAGTTGGAGCAAGGGGTGGGGGTGGGGCTGATGAAGGGGAGGAAGAAGAAAGAAAGGGAGATTTAAATTCATTGTGGAGAAAGAGGCAGCAAAAAGTTGTCCCATCACCTTTCAGTAAGAATATATAAACATTGACAAACATAGCTGTTAGGGGGATACAAAGCAGCAATAAAATTTTATGAACAGAACAACGTCTTATTCTGAGATTCTGCTGCTGCATGCTATCTGGTGGCTAACCTCTGTATATTTTTAGTTGGTTGGTGGCAGTACAAATGCACTGTTGAGCTGCCATTACAAAGCTGAAGTTTCTTCTGCATGACTTCATTGCAAAAGTAAAAAAAGATCTAAAGATCACTGGAGATTCAGGAATGCAAAACCAGTTTGCTTTTATTCGCTGAACATAGGAAATATAGGCAGCATTGTATAGGATAACATACCTTTGTGTTATGTCCGAGGCAATATATCAAATGAGTTTGAGTGTTTTCAATCCAGGAGAAAAATTTAAATAGTTCACAATATCTGAACTTGGAGATGTCTTACATTCTTGATATTCTAGCCTGTGTTTTTCTACTTAGTATAAACTTAGGTGAAGCTTGTGGGTGATAATTATGTTTTCAGTAAGTGGAATGATTCCCATGGTAGCTCAGCAGTGCATTTGAATTACCACTGAGCAACTAAAAAGATACGCTGATACAAAGGCAAAGACCATAAGACCATAAGACATAGGAACAGAAATTAGTCCATTCGGCCCATCGAGTCTGCTCTACCATTAAATCATGGCTGATAAGTTTCTCAATCCCATTCTCCCGCCTTCTCCCGTAACTTTTGATCTCCTTTCCAATCAAGAACCTATCTATCTCGGTCTTAAATACACTCAATGACCTGGCCTCCACAGCCTTCTGTGGCAATGAATTCCATAGATTCACCACTCTCTGGCTAAAGAAGTTTCTCCTCATCTCTGTTCTAAAAGGTCTTCCCTTTACTCTGAGGCTGTGCCCTCGGGTCCTAGTCTCTCCTACTAATGAAAACATCTTCCCCACGTCCACTCTATCCAGGCCTTTCAGTATTCTGTAAGTTTCAATCAGATCACCCCTCATCCTTCTAAACTCCATCGAGTATAGACCCAGAGTCCTCAAACGTTCCTCATATGTTAAGCCTTTCATTCCTGGGATCATTCTCGTGAACCTCCTCTGGACCCTCTCCAGGGCCAGAACATCCTTCCTGAGATACGGGGCCCAAAATTGCTCACAATATTCTAAATGTGGTCTGACCAGAGCCTTATAAAGACTCAGCAGCACATCCCTGCTTTTACATTCTAGTCCTCTCGAAATAAATGCCAACATTGCATTTGCCTTCCTAACTACCGACTCAACCTGCAAGTTAACCTTAAGAAAATCCTGGACTAGGACTCCCAAGTCCCTTTGCACTCCAGATTTCTGAATTCTCTCCCCATTTAGAAAATAGTCTATGCCTCTATTCTTCCTACCAAAGTGCATGACCTCACACTTCCCCACGTTGTATTCCATCTGCCACTTCTTTGCCCATTCTCCTAACCTGTCCAAATCCTTCTGCAGCCTCCCCGCCTCCTCAATACTACCTGTCCCTCCACCTATCTTTGTATCATTGGCAAACTTAGCCAGGATGCCCTCAGTTCCTTCATCTAGATCATTAATGTATAAAGTGAAAAGTTGTGGTCCCAACACTGACCCCTGCGGAACTCCACTAGTCACCGGCCGCCATCCTGAGAAGGTCCCCCTTATCCCCACTCTCTGCCTCCTGCCAGACAGCCAATCTTCTATCCATGCTAGAACCTTGCCTCTAACACCATGGGCTCTTATCTTACTGAGCTGCCTCCTGTGCGGCACCTTGTCAAAGGCCTTCTGGAAGTCCAAGTAGATAACATCCATTGGCTCTCCTTTGTCTAGCCTACTCGTTACCTCCTCAAAGAATTCTAACAGGTTTGTCAGGCATGACCTCCCCTTGTTGAAACCATGCTGACTTTGCCCTATTTTACCATGCACTTCCAAGTATTCTGAAATCTCATCCTTAATAATGGACTCTAAAATCTTACCAACGACCGAGGTCAGGCTAATCGGCCTGTAATTTCCCGTCTTTTGCCTCACTCCCTTCTTAAACAGGGGGGTTACATTAGCGATTTTCCAGTCCTCTGGGACCCTCCCTGACTCCAGCGATTCCTGAAAGATCACCACTAACGCCTCCACTATTTCTTCAGCTATCTCCTTCAGAACTCTGGGGGTGTAATCCATCTGGTCCAGGTGATTTATCAACCTTCAGACCTTTCAGTTTTCCTAGCACCTTCTCCTTGGAAATGGCCACCATACTCACCTCTCCACCCCCCCCCCCCCCCCCCCCGCCAAGTCTCTTGAACTTTGGGGATGTCACTCATGTCTTCTACTGTGAAGACTGATGCAAAGTACCTATTCAGTTCCTCCGCCATTTCTTTGTTCCCCACTACTACTTCTCCAGCGTCAATTTCCAGTGGCCCAATGTCCACTTTTGCCTCTCTCTTACCCTTTATATATCTAAAAAAAAACTCTTGCAATCTTCTTTTATATTACTGGCTAGTTTACCCTCAAATTTAATCTTCTATCTCCTTATTTCTTTTTTGTTGTCCTCTGTTGGTCTTTGTAGGCTTCCCAATCCCCTGGTTTCCCACTGCTCTTCGCCGCATTGTACGCTTTCTCTTTAGCTTTTATGCTGTCCCTGACTTCCCTTGTCAGCCACGGTTGCCTCGTCCTCCCTTTAGTATGTTTCTTCTTCCTAGGGATGAATTTTTGCTGTGTCTCCCAAATTACTCCCAGAAACTCCTGCCATTGCTGTTCCATTGTCTTTCCTGCTATGCTCATCTCCCAGTCAATTCTGGCCAGCTCCTCCCTCATGCCTCTGTAGTTGCCTTTATTCAACGGTAATACAGTTACACCTGATTCCAGCTTTTTCCTCTCAAATTGCAGGGTAAATTCTATCATATTATGGTCACTTCCTCCTAAAGGTTCCTTCGCCTTAAGCTCCCTTATCAAATCTGCCTCATTACACATCACTAAATCTAGAATTGCTTGTTCCCTAGTGGGCTCCACCACAAGCTGCTCCAAAAAGCCATCTCGTAGACATTCCACAAATTCCTTTTCTTGGGATCCACTACCAACCTGATTTTCCCAATCTATCTGCATATTGAAATCCCCCATGATCACTGTAACCTTGCCTTTCTTACACACCTTTTCTATCTCCTGGTGTATCTTGTGCCCCACATCCTGACTACTGTTCGGAGGCCTGTACATAACTCCCATTATGGTTTTTTTACCTTTGCGGTTGCTCAACTCTACCCACACAGATTCTACATCATCTGACCCTACATCATTTCTTGCTATCGATTTAATTTCATTTCTTACTAACAAAGAAACCCCACCCCCTCTGCCAACCAGCCTATCTTTTCAATAGGATGTATATCCTTGGATATTTAGCTCCCAGTCCTGATCCCCTTGCAGCCATGTCTCCGTAATGCCCACCACATCATACCTGTCAATTTCAATCTGCGCCACAAACTCATTTACCTTATTTCGTATACTGCGTGCATTCAGATACAACACCTTCAGTCCTGTATTTCCCGTCCCCTTTCTCATTGTTGTCCCTTTATCTGATGTGCTTGAAGTTAGATTCCTAGCCCTTTCCAAACACTCTGTCCTATCAATACTGCAAATGCTGTAAAAAAAAACAGCAAATGTGTTGCATCATTACACAGAAACTAAAACAAAACTGTGACTGATCAGCAGGTCAGACAGCATCTGTGGAGAGAAAGAGTTAATGTTTCAGGTTGTGATGACCCTATCTGTAGATTGTTCAGTCAACTGCTTCTTTGTTATTTCATTATTTTTCCTATCTACTTCTGTTTAGTGATCACTTTTTGATTGAATAATAATTGTTGTTAATTCAGCTAGATGTTGTCAGAGAGATACAGTAACCAAGCTAGAAAGGTTTGTCATATAATTACAAGTGCTCATGGTAGTCTACTAACCATCAAGTTCAATGCGTTCACCAGCAGCTTCTTGCTAGTTTCCTCCCAGACATGAGGACTTACATGAACAAGCTGTTCTGGTTTAATAAAGGAGTGTTGATAGGGAGACTCCTTTTCAAAATTAAATTACTTCATGCCCAAAAAGCAATATGGCAATACTTTCATGTAGCTATTTGCAATGCGGTTTTACAAACAATTGTATCATGGCACCACCACAGATGAAAGCAACAGGTTAACACCACTCATAACAGAAGATTCAAGATCTGCTTTTGGGAATAACAGGGCATGCTGATCCTGAGAGATTATCTAGTGCACAGCCAAATTTGTAACTTATGCATTAATAAAGTTTTTGGGAAAATGAGTCTTGCTGACTTTACTCAGCTGTCCAAACCAAATCAATTGCAAATGATATCCGCTCAAAACAGCAATGGCACATCACAAAGGTAGAACAGTGTATCTAATCAGTACAGAAATATTGTGTAAAAAAGACAAAAGCAGGCAATAAATCTAATAGTGCCTTCCAATTTTTAATTAAAGGTGCCATAAGGGAATTCAATTAACATTTGTAACAAGTTCACATAAAATGCCATGTGATACGAATTTTAAAGAGAAAGAAACACAATGGTTCCTTATATTATGTAAAGATTTCGCATTCAAATACATTAGACAATTCATCAGTAAAATATTGGACAATACTCAATAGTGAGACTGGATTTGCACATTTCAAGATCAACAAAAATCTCTGTCTGCTTCATGGCAGATACTACCAATCAAAATACTACCAACACAAGAATGCATAGGAACAGCACTATAAAACCCAAACCTGCATGTAAGCAAGCCAAATCTTACAAAGTTCAATTGTGTAAATTCACATCCAAGGTAGCGTGTTCTTCAATCTAACATAGTAACATCAGAACAAAATTTGACCGAGTATGGCACCAAGGTGCCTTCGCAAAACTGAAGACAATAAGGTTTAGGGGAAAAACTTTCCAGTGGCTAGACTCATACCTAGCAAATAGGTTAAAGCTTTTGAGTGGAGAAGGCGGCAACAGTAAACCAGGCTAGACACTTTCAAAGAGAAACAGAACATAGGAACAGGAGTAGGCCATTCAGCCCATCGAGCCTGCTCAATAAATGAATAAATGCAGAGCTTCAAGAATGGGATTTGAAATTAGAAATGGCAAAGGCCTTGGGATCCCTCAGTCCACAAACAACTCATGGCACCTGTCTGAAATCCCTGAAAGAAACATAACTAAAACTTTAATAAGTTTTAAACCACTCACTTTATCTATAACAGAGAACCATTAGTAGCTTAGATGAAATTCAGTAAGGGAATCCAAATGCCATTCATCACAAAAGTAAGAAGGTCAAATGGGAAATGATCCGTCTTTCATAAACACAAGGTTAAAGTCTTGTAATCATTTCATAATACAATTTTCTTTTTACAGTTAACCCTGGGCAACCTTGTCCAGTTATGCTTTGCTTTATTTTGCCAATTGCAGGTGACAGGGTAAATGCCGACATCTCTAAATCCCAGATTCTGGATGCCAGATTGCCTAGCTGGATGTCCACACGGTGACTAACTGAATACAAAAGAAACAATTCTCAGCAGTTCGTCATAATTTTACAATAATGGTGAAAATCAATGACATAGGTTGATTCAGCAGTGTGAACACAGTTTTTTTATCTAAGCTCATACACATCCATAAAACTGTGTGCCTAGCACAATTCGCAACTTCACAGGTGGAAGGAACAGAAAAGATAAAACTGAGTCACAGAATTTTCCATAGGCCTTTAAGAAACAATGATTGATAATCGTGTAGATGTTATTGGGGGATCAGCACAATTATTCTTAATTTCTTACTAAAATTAGTGAGCCAAAGTGTTCTATTTACTTTAATTTAGATAAGCATGTCCTTAGAGTTTGATAAATATTTCAAGCAAAAACATTCATCAGGCTGATTCTGCAACTATCATATGATTAAACTGCCACTGATCAAGTTCCAGCCCATCGTTTAAGTGCTGGCAAGTCACTCATTTAACACACCAGGGGATCCAACATCAATTCTACATTGGCTATCACAGTACTAAGAATGGTTAAAGATTTTTTTCTTTCCATCCCCAAAATACATTAATTGATCTAATCTAAAAATGTGTATGTTTCAATCTCCAAGAAACCCAGTAAATACCGCACATGGACACAGGAACCTAACCCAGTTTATCAGCAAGAAGTTCGCAAACATGGCAAGGACAGCACATAAATAAATATACTGGTTGTAAAAGTTTAAACAAAAAGGTCACCCAAGCAACATGAAACCAACAATACATTGGACAAAAGTGGGATGGTAGCATGAATTGGTATGTGCAATATTCTGTGAATGTACTGCCAGTGAAATGGGCCGTTTCACAATATTTACACAAATATTTTTAAATACATCAGCACCTGTACTTTACAGTAGCTAACAATTGCTTCCTAACCAGTCAGACTTAAAGCCTGCTTATAGATATTTACTTAAAACTGTTTTGCTGCTGGCGTAATGACAATCTTGGCAGATTCATAACATAGCGATCATGAAAAAGACTAACAAAAAAGTTCTCTCCAACAATAAACAGTTTGCACTGCTGTAGGTACTACTACCTTTTATGACAGCTTTGATCAACTGCAAACCCTACCTATCAATACTGCTAATGTTTGCTGGAGGGGAGGGGAGGGGGAGGAATTAGATTGCCAGTGGCCCTTCTACTCAATTAAAATAATGTAAAACAGTTCTGAATATAGAGCATTCGCTATACAATTTACTATTAAAGTGAAGTCTTGCCACATCAGTGTTTCCAACAATGGCACCTGAAAAATCAGCGTCTAGTTTCACTATTTTCACATCAGTAATCAGAACTTCCACAATGGTAGTGAATAGCACAAGTTCCCAGCATCCATGAGTTCTCATCCGTTTTAGTTGGTTTTCCACTGATCCCTTGGTCTCATCTACAGCTGGAAAGGTAACTGATCAATGCAAGCACTGCACCAAAATCTTCATGAATATTAAGTACAAGCCTCTTCCTAATGTCACATTACATCAACATAAAATTGCCTATTTCATACTGACATCATGACACTAGTGGCCAATTTCATGTCTGCTCTGTGCCTAAACATTCCTTGGAATGCGTTTTTCACAGGGAGGCCAGCAGCATAATGTGAATTTGGAAGAATGTTATTCTTCAGCCACTCTCTATGCCATAGTTTATCCGTTGGTACTGATCCTCACTGTGTCAATGAGCCCGCCAATACACAAAATGATTTATTAACTTACTGAGCAGAAATCCTGTGCTTTCAGATTCAAATTCTCATGCTGTGTTTGGAAAGCAGATATTCTGGCAAATGTTAAGGAATTTATTTGAAAACAAAATCAGGTTAAAAGTACAAACTTGCATTTATGTTTAAAGACATCTATTTACTTATAGTGCCTTTCAAAGCACTTTACAGACAATTATGCACTTTTTGAAGTGTAGTCACTGGCGTAATGTAGGAAACGTGGCAGCCAATTTGTTCACAGCAATGGAAATAGTCTTCTTAGTGATTTTTTGAGGAATCAATATTGTGAGATACCAAGAGAACTCCAACATTTCTACAAAAATCATGCCATAGATCTTTTCTGACCACCCAAGGGGACAGATGGGGTCCCTGTCTAAATCCCATAAAATCTGTCAGTGCAAGCACTGTACTGAAGTGCTTCTGGTCTCTGGGGCAAACCCACAGCCTTCTGATTCAAAGAAAGGGGCGTTTGCTACCAGTGAGCCAAACCTGACACCGACCCTGATCTTGTGCATTTACACAGTTAAAGTTTTGATGGCATCCTTTCTTCTGGTAAACAACGAGAATATTCAGGCAATGTCGCTTTATTGAAATTAATACTAGGGAAGTTTCTGATGTAGAAAGAATTTGGGTGGCAACAGGAAAACGGAACCCGCTATACACCCATCTTCTCCGATATAATACGCAACCAAAACAAATAGGAAGTTCTATGCAAATCCTGGCAAAACCCATTTTGCTTAACTGGCATCAACTCATATTCCATCATTACACCCATAAAAAAAACCTGAAGGAGACATGCATGTCAAAGGAGACATAGGAATAGCTCGGGTGTGGTGCCTGCATGATTGAATAGCCTGCACATGTTGAAACACAACCCAACATGAGTTGTTGCCTTCACGAGATAAAGCAAAAGGAGAAAGTTTTTTTCTGAAATAAAAGCTGTAACTGTTATTTTAGTAAAATGAGAAAATGTTTAGCACAACATTTTAATCACCAAGAATTTCTGAAGATATGGTCTTAACATGCACATAGTACATAGGTGTTAAATAAATCCTGTTAATATAACATTACCAATTCTTTCAGCTGATCGTATATTTTCACATCACAACCACAAAACCATGATATTTTTCAGTCTGTATAATACAGCTCCGTATGGATCTCATAACATTGGGAAACCTCTACATTCAATGGACTGCAACTCAGCTGTGAAGTGTATTACCAGCACATGAACCACTCTCATTTATTCCTGCCTGGGAAATCTCTGCATTAAATAGGTTGCAACTCAGCAGTGAAGTGTATTACCAGCACAAGGACCATTCTCATTTATTCCTGCTTGGTTACCATCAGCACATCCCAAAGCTATAAAGATGAGGTAAAAAACTCAATTAAGATTTTTTGGGGGGGTGGGGAGAAGAAGAGAAAGAAAGAATCCAAACTAACACAGTGTTTTTCAGTAACTGGCCTGTCCAATCAAATATTTAACTTCCCCGCAAGAGTGGTGCTACATTAACATTTTAATAGTTCATTTTAACAAAAGCACCAAGTTTGTAACACACCGATGGTCAAGTTACAAGACACTAATCATTGTTTGTTGTCAAATAAAGTAAAAATAGACAAGATTGGTAATAGAATCCTTTAATAAAGACAACACAACGTATTTACACATTCCAATTCAAGTCCATCCCATTAGATTATACATGTTGCATTCAGTCTGATCTTTCTTACATACTGGCCAAGATAAAGCAGAAAAAGAAGCTTATGACAGTCATAAAAGACTAAATGCTAAAGACTAAATAGGAAGCCTAGAGGAATACAGAGTAAAGGAGTACAGGGGTAAAGTAAAAATGGAAATTAGGAAAGCAAAGAGAGGATACGAAAAAAATATTGGCAGGTAAATCAAAGAAAATCCTAAGACGTTTTGCCTGTACATTAAGAGCAAGAGAATAACTAAAGAAAAGGTAAGGCCTATCAGAGATGTACATGGTAACTTGTGCATTGATGCAGATGTGTGCAGGGTTCTCAATGAGCACTTTGTCTCTGTCTTCACTAAGGAGAGGGATGATGCAGACATTCTAGTCAAAGAGAAGTGTGAAATATAAGATACAAAAGCATAGTGAGAGAGGAAGTACTGGAGGGACCGGCATCCTTGAGGGCGGTTAAATCACCAGGACCAGATGGATTGTATCCCAGGCTGTTGAAGGAAGCCAGGGAGAAAACAGCAGATGTTCTGAGAATTATTTTCCAATCCTCACTAGATACAGGTGAGGTCCCAGGGGATTGGAGGTCTGCGGACGTTGTATCATTATTTAAAAAGGGTGCAAGGGATAGGGATAGGCCAGAAAATTATAGGCTGGTTAGTCTGACTTTGATGGTGGGCAAATTATTGGAAACAATTCTGAGACACAGGATAAACTGTCACTTAGAAAGACACAGATTGATCAGGGCTAGTCAGCATGGTTTTGTTAGGGGAAGATCGTGTCTTACTAATTTAATAGAATTTTTTGAGGAAATAACGATGAGGGTAGTGCAGCGGATGTTGACTACATGGATTTCAGTAAGGCATTTGACAAGGTCCCACATGGCAGACTGATTAGGAAAGTGAGATCTCATGGGATACAGTGGAAGGTGGCAGGTTGGATCCAAAATTGGCTCAGTGAAAGGGAACAAAGGGTAATGGTCGATGAATATTTTTGCGAATGGAAACCGGGGGTTTCCAGTGGTGTTCCACAGGGCTCAGTGTTGGGGCCCTTACTGTTTGTTGTATATATTAATGATTTAGACTTGAATGTGGGAGGCATGACAGGAAAATTTGCAGATGACACAAAAATTGGCTGTGTAGTTTATAGTGATAAGGATAGCTGTCAACTCCAGAATTATATTAATGGTTTGGTTAAGTGGATGGAGAAGTGTCAAATGGAATTCAATCTGGAAAGTTGTGAGGCAATGAAGTTGGGGAGGGCAAACAAAGCAAGGCAATACTCAATAAACAGGAAGTTATTGTGAGGGGTTAAGGAAGTGAGAGGCCTTGGAATGCATGTCCACAGGTCCTTGAAGGTGGCAGGACAGGTGGTCAAGAAAGCAGACAGAAAGTTTTCCTTTATTGGGAGTGGTATTGAATACAAAAGCAGGGATGCAATGATGGAACCATATAAAAATGCTGGTAAGGCCACAGCTGGAATTTTGTGTACAGTTCTGGTCAGCACATTACAGAAAGGACAATTTCTCTGAAGAGAGTGCCGAGGAGGTTTATAAGAATGTTGCCAGGGCTTGAAAATTGCAGCTATGAGGAGAGATTGGATAGGCTAGGGTTGTTTTCCTTAGAACAGAGGCGGCTAAGGGGTGATCTAATTGATCAAAATTATGAGGGGCCTAGATAGGGTGGACAGGAAAGACTTGTTTCCCCTAGCTGAGGGGTCAATTACCAGGGGTATTGATTTAGGATGATTGATAGAAGGATTAGAGAGGGCATGAGGAAAAACTTTTTCAGCCAGAGAGTAGTGGGCGTCTGAAATTCACTGCCTAAGTTGGTAGTCGAGGCTGAAACGCTCAACTCATTTTTAAAAAGTACCTGGATCTGCATCGGAAGTGCTGTAACCTGCAAGGCTACGAACCAGGTTCTGGAGAGGAGGATTAAAATGAACGGCTAGTTTCTTTTTTCTTTTTGGCCGGCACAGGCACATTAGGCTTAATGGCCTCTTTAGCCAGAAATTATCCAGTACTGCAGTTGTGATTTAAGCTTATTTAATAAGGTGTCAACATGTTAGAAACAAAAAAAAACTCTAACTCATATTGCTTTGAATTTGTGTAAACTGCTTACTTTAAATTATAACCTCAGTTATTCCCACCATCAGTACTTCACCCTCCTGTTTTATAGTTCAAAATGCTGCCACCAGACACAACACAAAGTATGTAATTTTATTGCTGGGTGTTGTTTTTTTTTTTATTCATTCATGGGATGTGGTCTTCGCTGGCTGGGCCAGCATTTATTGCACATCCCTTGAGAAGGGGGTGGTGAGCTGCCTTCTTGAACCGCTGCAGTACGTGTGGTGTTGGTACACCCACAGTTCAGCAAGGGAGTTCCAGGATTTTGACTCAGCGACAGTGAAGGAACGGCAATATATTTCCAAATCAAGATAGTGAGTGACTTGGAAGGGAACTTCCAGGTGGTGGTGTTCCCATCTATCTGTTGCCCTTGTCCTTCTAGATGGTAGTGGTCGTGGGTTTGGAAGGTGTTGTCTAAGGAGCCTTGGTGAATTCCTGCAGTGCATCTTGTAGATGGTACACACTGCTGCTACTGTGCGTCGGTGGTGGAGGGAGTGAATGTTTGTCGATGTAGTGCTAATCAAGTGGACTCATTTGTCCTGGATGATGTCAAGTTTCTTGGGTGTGGTGGGAGCTGCACTCATCCAGGCAAGTGGAGAGTATTGCATCACACTCCTGACTTGTGCATTGTAGATGGTGGACAGGCTTTGGGGAGTCAGGAGGTGAGTTACTCGTCACACGATTCCTAGCCTCTGACCTGCTCTTGTAGCCACAGTATTTATATGGCTAGTCCAGTTCAGTTCAGTTTCTGGTCAATGGTAGCCCCCAGGATGTTGACAGTGGGGATTCAGTGATGGTAATGCCATTGAACATCAAGAGGCGATGGTTAGATTATCTCTTGTTGGAAGTGGTCATTGCCTGGCACTTGTGTGGCACGAATGTTACTTGCCACTTGTCAGCCTAAGCCTGGATATTGTCCAGGTCTTGCTGCATTTGTACATGGACTGCTTCAGTATCTGAGTCGTCGTGAATGATGCTGAATATTGTGCAATCATCAGCAAACATCCCCACTTCTGACCTTATGATGGAAGGAAGATCATTGATGACACAGCTGAAGACGGTTGGGCTGAGGACACCCTGAGGAACTTTTGCAGTGATGTCCTAAACCTGAGATGACTGACCTCCAACAACCACAACCATCTTCCTTTGTGCTAGGTATGACTCCAACAGTGGGGAGTTTTACCCCCTGATTCCCACTGACTTCAGTTTTGCTAGGGCTCCTTGATGCCACACTCAGTCAAATGCAGCCTTGATGTCAAGAGCAGTCACTTTTACCTCACATTGGGAGTTCAGCTCTTTTGTCCATGTTTGAACCAAGGCTGTAATGATGTCAGGAGCCGAGTGGCCCTGGTGGAACCCAAACTGAGTGTCAGTGAGCAGATTATTGCTAAGCAAGTGCCACTTGATAGCACTGTTGATGACTCCTTCCATTACTTTACTGATAATCAAGAGTAGACTGATGGGGTGGTAATTGGCCAGATTCGATTTGTCCTGCTTTTTGTGTACAGGACATACCTGGGCAATTTTCCACATAGCCAGGTAGATGCCAGTGTTGTAGCTGTAGCTACACATCTTGGCTAGGGGCACTGCAAGTTCTGGAGCACAAGTCTTCAGTACTGTGGTGTGATTTAGTGGACACAATTTGAAAATTTCACATTGAGTCGTTAGGGATGAAAGTATAATCATCTTTATAATGCACAGCAGCTTTTACTCACAGAAGCCTTTGTATCGTGTTTGAGTATGTTCCGACAGAGGACCAGATCTTAGAATGGTACCACACAGAAGGAAGCCATTCAGCCTATTGTGCCAGCACTTTATGAAGAAGTCGTTTATGGCATCATGAATTGCAATATCTATTTGTGGTGCAGCCTCTGCCTTTGGTACAGAACACAGGAATCCAATACTGTACCACAATGATGAGCGTTATGATTCAATTCTAGATTATCTGGGATTGAAGTTACAATAATTCTGAAAAACAAGTTAACCATATCCACCAAAGCATCAGTTATAAGCGGCAAAAAAATAAACACAACCTGTGGTAGTGTTTATTTATCTCCAATATTATACTAACTGCTCACTGAAGATTTAGCCCCTTAAGTATTAATTTCAAACAGGAAGGCTGAACGACCAGCATAACATACTAAAAAAATCAAGATTTTAAATAACCTCAGTCCAACCCACTCAGGGCTGGGGATATAGAGGTGACCATCCTCCCATCTACATCAACACAATGCATTTTTTTTTTGTTAAGTTGTACTGATAAGGTAATAAGATAAAGTAAGTAGCGTGGGGTAGAATCATACACTGAAAAATTCCTCTCCGGATTTAAGAGAATCAACTCATCAACTCCCAAACACCAACCCCCCCTAACTTTTTCCAAAAGTTCCTTGTAACTTTTAGGTTCTCATAGTAGAGCTCCCGAATTCAGCAAGTTGCACAAAGAAACGAACAAAAGACGTACTTATTTAAAATCTCCAGGGCATGACTTAGAGCTATGTTTCGTCACAGAGTGACTATATTTTGCACATAATAAATTCCGTGCTGCATTTCTCTCGTAAAAAACATTGAATGCACTCATTGACCGATTCACGTGAAGCGCACTCGGTGTGTACAGGGTGTAGAACTACATGTGAGAACAAGCTTCGAAGACGAAATCTCCACCCTTCCCAAATCGGAGAGGAAAAAGATTTTTTGTCGGCACATTCACACAAAAAAAATAGGCGGAGGGACATTGCCTTTAAATGGGCAGTGTGTGTTACCTAAAGCTCCGGAGTCTCTCTCTCTCTCCAGGAGCAAATAATGGTTCAACCAAAAGAAAAATGAAATCACACTCACAAACACACACGGACAACAGAAATTACCTGCTGGCTCCTTTCTGAAGGCTTTTTCATCAAAACCTGTTTGAAAAGCAGGTCCACGTAGGAAGTCATTATTTCCTCAGGAGTCGTAGGCTTTCTCCCCCTCAGCAGAAGCAGCAAATCTCCCAATAAAATCCAGAAATCCACAGAGAGCGGCTTCAAGATAAATTGTTAATAAATATCCTCCGCGGTCTCCTGCGAGTCACTCACAGCTCAAACACTTGAGGGGAAAGCTGCAAACTCGATCCGGCCCCGGCGGCACATCTTACTTACTCTTCCACCACCCCACCCCCCCCCAAAAAAAATAATAATAATTTAAAAAATCAACTCTTTTTCCCTTCGGTGTCTTGAAGAAACACCATGAGAACTCGAAATAAAATAAAAGTTTATTTTTGTAAAAGTTCTTTTTTTTTTTCCCGGCCCCCCTCCTCCTTTCCCCACACTTTTACATGTTCAAAAAGAAAGGAGCCGCACACGCCCAGCTGCCCATAAACTTTGATCCGACTTTAGGGGTTGTTCTCATTGCTCTTACTCCATGGTTTGTCTCTCAAACACCAACTGCCAACTTCACACAAAAAAAAGAGGCGACCTGGCTCAGTCAATCGGGGCCGCGCGCTCCGGGCTGCTGTCAATCAAACTGCAAGAGGTGGTGGCAGCAGCGGCAGCAGCAGCAGCATTCCTCCAACTTCACCCAGCTGCTTAACTTTCCACGGCCGCCACTGCATTAAATGCGGGCTGTCTGTTAGCAGACATGGTTGCAAATTTCCAACTGTGCCTCTCTCTCTCTCTCTCTCTCCTCAGTGCCCCAAACTCAATACTGACTTTAGTGCAGCGCCAGCAAGTAAAAGGGCAAAGCCTCTCGCGAGAGGTGCTCAGTCCTGCAACTGACTTGGGCTGACACTTGTAAATATGCCCTTTGTAATTTATTAACATTATACAACGCTGGAGATAACCAGTTAGTTATTACATGTCTATATATATATATTCAAACCGATGTTCTGGTAACACATTGCAAATGTGCCAAATTTCACTTTTGCAACTTGTTTAAAAAGGTCTCTGACATTTAAATGTTCAGATGCAACTTGTTTGGGGTTCATTTGAAAAGTGTCATTGGAAATAACCGTGTCGAGCCTTCTGTTTCTGTGTGGTTACCGATGTGGTGATGCAGCAAGTTGAAGCATCAGTATGTGGCCAGAAAGTGGTCGGCTGTAAATTCACAAAAAAAATTCCATGAACACAGATACCTACATCATTGTGGGAAGCATGGTGGTATTTGAATTGAAGCTTTTGCATTTGGTTTTAAAACGTGACCTATTTTGACATACTGTCGATATAGAAAACTAGAAAAAAAAACCTTTAAAAAAGTCTGACACAAAACAATCCTGAGTATGTGGGCTTCAACAGAATAATGCAAACTTGTCATAAACTGCAAACATGATATCACTGTACACAAAAGCACATTTGCACTGTAGTGAATTTAGAATTTATTGAAGGGGTTTGGGAGTGCTGATGGCATGAGCTTCTTTTAATTAATCAACAGGATGCGGACAGTACTGTTAAGACCAGCATTTATTAACCATCTCTATTTGCCTCGTAGATACAACTGAGTGACTTGCTACGTCATTTTGGAGGGCAGTTCAGAGCAATGCACATTGCTGTGAGTCATATAGGCGGGACAGGAAGGATTTCCTTCTCTAAAGCAACTTTAATGAATCCAGTGTTAATTTATAACAATTCAGTAATGTCGTGGCCACCATTACTAATGCTAGCATTTTATTCCAGATTTATTTAACAGTGAATTTTAATTTCCCAGGCTCCCAGCTAACACAATGGGAATGAGACTCATGTCTCTGGATCATTAGTCCAGGCTTCTGGATTACTAGTCCAGTAACATAACTACTATAACAAAAACAGAATTACCTGGAAAAACTCAGCAGGTCTGGCAGCATAGGTGGAGAAGAAAACAGTTGACGTTTCAAGTCCTCATGACCCTTCGGCAGAACTGAAGTATAGTTAGGAGAGAGGTGAAATTTCAGTTCTGCCGAAGGGTCATGAGGACTCGAAACGTCAACTGTTTTCTTCTCCACCGATGCTGCCAGACCTGCTGAGTTTTTCCAGGTAATTCTGCTTTTGTTTTGGATTTCCAGCATCCGCAGTAGCTTTTAGCTTTTTGTTTTTAACATAACTACTATGCTATTTTCTGGTGGAGTCTGGGAGCATATGTGTCTCCCCCTACAAAATATTAATTTTGGACACTTTGCTCTAAATTTTACAAAGTGGCTGTCTGCCTCAATGGCAGCAGGATAGTGATGGGTTACCCTTCCAATATGGCTCCCAACTATTTTACCAGCTCCCCACCTCTGTTCTCACCAACCGAGGGCCAGTAATATTCACCTATTTATTTGGCACACACTTCAGCCTAGACATCTTCACTCAGAAGGGAAAAAAGTGGTCTTTAGGCAGTAAAATCCCAATGTATTTTATGCTTGAGGTCTGTAAATAGTCTTGTTCCATGAAATAAAAAAGAAAATGCTGGAAATACTCAGCAAGTCAAGCGGCATCTGTAGAGAGAAACAACATTAACCTTTCAACTATGTTTCTCCTTCCACAGGCACTGCCTAACCTGCTCAGTATTTCCAGCATTTTCTGTTTTTATTTAAGATTTCCAGCAGTATTTTGCTTTTATTTTATTCCTCTCCCATGGCTTGGAGTATTTATTGTATCAATTGACATTAAGTATGTATACATGGAGGTCATTGATTGGATGGTTACTTGAGCAAATATAAAGAGACACTTACTGACACTGGAGCATAGTGGAAACAGGAGATATATACCTGTAATATTTCACTCTGCGAATAAATCTATTCCAAGTAAATCCTAGCTCTGCTTTCCCCTTTCACAAACTGGCTATCAGGAGTATAACACAGAACTCCTAGCAATGAATCAGAAGGACCTTTCTCAGGCCCATATCAAGGTTTAGGATTAAGTTAGGTCAATTTATGGCGAAGAAGGAAGTAGTTTCAGGGAGGGTGCACAGACCAATTGCTGAGTAGTTAGGATGGGAAGTTGCCCTTAAAAAAAGTATCCCTCTTGAAGTTATTAAAAAATAAAGATTATTTAAGACAGGGTTTTCGGGCAGGGTGTATGATGGATTGACAATACATTATTTTCCATTCTGCAGCCCTGCTGAAGTTGAATTTTACCCAGGGTATGCCAATTTAACTACTTAACTGCAGTCTTCAAAGGATAAGTCTTTAAAGCATAAGTAGCACATACACCTCGAGCACAGACCAAGCAGAGTTGTGGAATTCTGTAACCAGTACTTGAAATAGTGCACATCTATTGTATAAATAAAGCACATGTTTCCAATAGTGGTTTCAGTAAACCACTTGTGTTGCAATTAACATAATTGCTTATGCCTGCAACAGTCTTCACAGCCACTGTCAATCTGCAGTGTATTTAGTGTAAACCATCAGTCATTGACTTCATTTACATGATGGAGAGTTTTCTGCAATTCTTCGTCAAGAAATTATGAATGAGTTGCAACTTATTGCTGGGGCCTCAAGCCAGAAGAAAATATTTCAAAGTAAAGTACTTACTTCATCCCATGAACATTTTTTATTTTGATTTTCTTTTTCTGTTGTGTTATTAATATTGGTGTGAGGAACAGTTAGTAATGGTCATTGAGCGCAGAGCAGATGAGAATGAACTGTTATGGTTATGCAAAGAGCTAATTTATGACAATCTATCTCATGATTTGTATGAGGGAGAGAATAAGTTTCACACAGAGTTGTGCTCTCTATATGTAGGGTGAATTTCCATATACGTGCTCACAATTGTTTATTGTAACTTCATCAGAAGAGCTGTAGGAGCTGTGGAAAATAGTGCAAATGTCACTTTTGCAGATTTTCTGTGGTTCATCACTTAAAGTGTAATGTAACACCAATATTCAAAAAAGGAGGAAGAGAGAAAACAGTGATATGGACCAGTTAGCCTGTCATCAGTCATCAGGAAAATGTTGTATTGTATTGTGATGGACCACCAAGAAGAAGGGGAAAAAAAAACTTACCTTAAGCTGAAATCGGATATCGGTAGTTGGAGGCTGGAAACTCCAATTCCCAGCAGGCCTCAGGGCTTCAGCGCATGCATCGGCCAGAGAATGGCCTCTCATGTGCAGTTCATTGAGTTCACATATGTGACAGCCAGATAATGGTCATACATGCGCAGTTTGTCCAATTTCACATCTTTAGGCTGGAGGAGAGTGCAAGAGGAGGACCCAGGGACAGGCAATCAGCAGCACCTAGAGGAGAGCAGAGGAACCATAAAAACAGCACGAGAAGCAGCAAGAGTTTGACAGCAGAGGTGAATGAGGGGGTTCTGTGAGGAGGGAGAAGATGCACTTACCTGGCAGGGGAGAGACCATGATCATGGTTCTGCCAGGGCAAGGTTGGGAAGCAAATGCTATAACCAATCGAACCCCATACCATGGGGTTTCTAACACCGTCTGAGTCACAGTGAAGGACAGCGAAGGAGGAGCACCTATGGATCGGGCCTTCTTCGCCAGGAGGATCTTGTTAAAGGTATGTGGTTTTGAAGCTGCGGAGATCTACACCCTGCAGGACTTCCCCAGCGCTGGATGTTTCGATGTGTCGTTCAAGCGAGTGGCAGACTGCATCAAGCTCCTGAAGGTTTTCGAGGAGAAGAGAGACCTGCCGGAGATGAAGATCCTGACGGCGGAGCCGCTCTTTGCTCTGCCGTTGCAACGGGACCGGGTGGTGACGGTGCATCTTTACAACCCCTTCGTCCCTGTCACCGACGTGCTCACCTTCCTCACCAGGTACTTCGATAAGGTGGGGAGCTGCACCGAGGTTAGAGACGATTTGGGGATCTGGACAGGCAAACGCCAGTTCAAGGTCACACTCAAGACCGATGGTAAGGGAGCCATCTTCCACCCTCCTTCCAGATTCGCTATCGGGGGAAGCCGTGGCTACCTTGTCTACGCTGGGCAACCCAAACATTGTCGCTCATGCGGCAAGGCTGGTCATGTGGCGGCCAACTGCAGCGCCTCCCTCTGCAAGAACTGCAAACAGGAAGGGCACCAGACAAAAGACTGCAAACAGGCTAAGTGCTGCAACCTGTGTGGCGAGGCAGACCACCTCTACAGAACCTGCCCCAAACGCTGCCGTACTTACGCACAGGCAGCCAAAGCCAACGAGGGGGAAGCAGAAGAAATGCTTCGTGTCACTCCAACCACCAAGGCCCCCAGGGAGCTCAACGGGACAAAGGAGGACACAGAGAGAGACAAGGTGGAGGAAAAGATTGAAGAAACAGATAGCAAATCAACAGTACTACCCCCTGAACCTCCCACTCCTCAGGACAGCGAATCAATGGAGGAGGAGGAGGCAGCAGTGGAAAAGCAGCAGGGGGACTGGCAGACGGTGAAGAGAGCCAAAAGGAAGAAGGAGCTAAGAAGGAACCAAGCCATTTCCCAGACAAGTGGCAAGAGGTGTCTCCCATCCGACATGGATGACAAAGGCAGCAGTTCTTCGGACGAAGAAGTGCCAGGGTGGCACCGACAGAAAAAGCGGCAAAGCTCTAGGGAGTTGAAGGACAAGACACCCGAGCTCCAGAACATTGGAGACAACGAGGAGACCAGCGCACCCCAACTTTGCCCACAACCCGAAGAGGCCAGCGTACCCCCGCCCCAGGAATCTGGGAGCAGAGAGGCGATCAGCGCACCCCACCTCCGGGAAGCCAGGAGCAGCAACACCCCAGAGGAGGTGAGGTTTGGAGAAGCTTCTCCAGCAAAGGTCATCTCAAAGCCCGCTCTCTGCGCGAACCCCCAGATGCCACCCGAGCAGAACACTGCCAATGAGGATTTCCTCAGCCCATCCAAAGTGAAGGAATTTGAGCTCACTACGGGTATGAAGGAGCAGACTAAAAGTCTGGGACTCTCAGAGACAACAGGTTTGGTAGGAGAATAAATGCTTTAAAATGGGTTTAAAGATTGTATCCATAAATGTGCATAGCATTAAATCTACTACGCGATGTGTTGCGACCTTGGACTACCTTGCCAAGGTCAAAGCTGACCTGTTGTTTCTGCAGGAGTATGCGATACCGCACCTCAGCTCCTACAGGCAATGGTCATGATGGTGGTCTCATGGGCCATCGATCTGGTCGGGCGGAAAGGACTATCGTTCCTCCAGCCTGGGTATTCTGCTGCGGGGAGGCAACTTCACCATCTCCGAGGTTAAGGAGGTGGTGGGTGGGCGCCTCCTGGTAGCAGACGTAATGTACAAGAATGCTCCACTCCGGTTAATTAACGTGTACGCCCCATCACAAGGGGCGGAGCGGCTGGAGGTTTTTCAGCAGCTCCCACTGCTGCTGGCGACCTCCAGGCCGGTCATTCTGGGCGGTGACTTCAACTGCATCATCGATGCGGCTGGACGATCCAGCAGGGCCGACAGCAGATTGGACGCTACGTCCAGATCCCTGATGGAAACAGTTAAGGATGCCAAGCTGCACGACGTCTTCAGCAACCCTGCAGACGGAGCGCAGCGTAGATACACCTGGTCGCAGCCAGACGGGTTCATCCGTTCCAGGATAGACTTCCTGTTTGTGTCCCGTGCATTCGCAGTCAGATCCACCGACGTCAAGCCGGTGTTTTTCTCTGACCACTGCCTCCTACTGGCTGACTGCCACTTAGAGAAGGACCAGAGGGTGGGGGCAGGGGGGCATGGCACTAAACGTGCAACTGCTGACCCCAGAGAACATTGAGGAGCTCAAGAGGGATTACAAAGGTTGGAGAACCGTGAAACCCCTCTTTGAGTCCCTGACACACTGGTGGGAAGCGATCAAGGGAAACATCAAGAGGCTTTTCATCCTCAAAGGCACCCAGAAAGCTAGAAAAGAACAGAGGGAAATGTCTCGACTCCAGAAAAACATGCAGAATCTGCTCCGGCTGCAGTCGATGGGGGTCGATGTCAAGGAAGAACTCCAAGAGGTGAAGAGCCAGCAAGCCTCGCGCTTTGCTTCGGAGGCCTCCAAGATCATCTTCCGGTCCAGAGTCCGCTCCATGGAGCAGGATGAGACATGCTCACGTTTCTTCTTCCAAAAGGTACACAGAGAGATCTCTGTGATCAGCAGCCTGAAGGAAGAAGATGGCTCAGTAAAGTCATCGCAGTCCGACATTTTGAGGATCAGCAAATCCTTTTATGCCAGATTGTATGACATGAAGCCCACAGACAGCACGGCCTCCCAGTCCTTCCTGTCCTCTATCACGGAGGTCTTAGACGACAGTGCACGGGAGAGCCTGGAAAAACCGCTAACTCCTGACGAACTGACTAAGGCCCTTGAGTCCTTCGAGAAGAGTAAAACTCCCGGAAGCGACGGCTTGCCGGCGGAGTTGTATTCGGCTTTGTGGGCCTGGATCAGCCCAGACCTGCTAGAAGTGTACGAGAGTATGCTCCTGGCCGGCAGCATGTCAGAATCCATGAGGAAAGGCATTATCACCCTCATCTACAAGCACAAGGGGGGGAGGGAGGAAATATAGAAATTGGCGACCCATTTCACTGTTGAATGTGGACTATAAGATTCTGTCCAAGGTCATCGCCAATCGGGTCAAATCCGCTCTGGAATTGGTGATCCACCCTGACCAGACCTGCACTGTGCCGGGCAGGAAGATCTCTGACAGCCTCGTGCTGCTCAGGGATACGATTGCCTATGTACAGGACAGGGGTGTGGATATCTGCCTCATCAGCTTGGACCAGGAGAAGGCCTTTGACAGAATATCGCACACCTACATGGTGGATGTGCTCTCCAAAATGGGGTTTGGGGAGGGAATTCGAAATTGGATCCAACTGCTCTACACTAACATCAGCAGCGCAGTCTCAATCAATGAGTGGGAAACAGATAGCTTTCCGATTAAATCTGGAGTCAGGCAGGGCTGTCCTCTCTCGCCTGTCCTTTTCGTGTATTGCATAGAACCCTTTGCTGAGTCCATCAGGAAGGATCCGGGCATAAGAGGAGTGATGATCCCAGGCAGTGGAGGCACTCAGGTCAAAGCCCCCCTGTACATGGATGATGTCGCCGTCTTCTGCTCGGATCTGCTGTCGGTGCGCAGACTGATCCACATCTGCGACCAGTTCGAACTGGCCTCGGAGCCAAAGTAAATCGTGGGAAGAGCGAGGCCATGTTCTTCGGGAACTGGGCTGACCGATCCTTTGTCCCCTTCACTGTCAGGGCTGATGGTCTGAGGGTGCTGGGGATACGGTTCGGAGGGACCGGGGCATGTGTTAGAAACTGGAAGGAGCGAGTGTCTATGGTGAAAAGGAAACTGGGCATGTGGGAGCGACGCTCCCTCTCCATTGTGGGTAAGAACCTGGTCATCAGGTGTGAGGCACTCTCGCTGTTGCTGTACGTGGCGCAGGTCTGGCCCATTCCACACTCCTGCGTGGTTGCAATCACTCGAGCCACCTTCCGCTTTATCTAGAGGTCAAAAATGGATCATGTCCGCAGGGACACGATGAACAAGCCTCTAGATAAAGGGGGAAAAAACGTGCCCAACATCGCCCTCATACTGATGGCCACCTTTGTGTGTGGCTGCATCAAGCGGTGCGTAGACCCTCAGTACGCAAACACCAAGTGTCACTACGTGCTGAGGTTCTACCTGTCCCCGGTGTTGCGAAGGATGGGTCTGGCCACGCTGCCGCGGAACGCTCCAAGTAGTTGGACCGTGCCGTACCACCTGTCCCTCATGGAAAAATTTATGCAGAGAAACACCTTTGACCACAAGTCCATCAGGCAGTGGTCGGCACATAACGTTTTAGAGGCCCTGAGGGAAAAGGAGAGGGTGGATCCTGTGGGATGGTACCCTGAGCAGACTGTCAAAGTCATTTGGCAGAATGCCTCATCGCCAGAACTTTCCAACAAGCACCAAGACGTAGCTTGGCTGGTGGTGAGAAAGGCCCTCCCTGTCAGATCCTTCCAACACGCCAGGAGTCTCACCCCCTCGTCACGTTGCCCTTGAGGTGGCTGTGGTGGGGAAGAGACCGTTGTTCACCTCCTTGTAGATTGTGCCTTTGCAAAGAAAGTCTGGAGAGAGACGCAGTGGTTGCTGTCGAGGTTCTTCCCGAGCAGGTCTGTGACACAGGACTCTGTGCTCTACGGGCTGTTCCCAGGGGGACACACCGAGACAAACATCAACTGCAGCTGGAGGATCATCAACTCGGTGAAAGACGCTCTTTGGTCTGCCCGAAACTTGTTGGTCTTCCAGCGCAAAGAGTTGTCCCCGACCAATTGTTGCAGACTGGCACATTCCAAAGTCCAGGACTACGTGCTGAGGGACGCACTACAGCTTGGGGCAGCCGCCACAAAGGCGCAATGGGGAAGGGTCGCTGTCTAAGACCTTTCTGCCACAGTGCACCGAGGGGCTGGGAACTGTTTAAATCCCCTCAGGCTGTACAGCTCAAAATGAATGTCTGCAAATGATTGTAATATTGTTTGTACTGATGCACCTTGTGATACATGTTGTAAAAGTTGAACCTGATTGTACCTTTGTAATGGTGTTTTTGAAATGGTTTGAAATGTGGTTGAAGATATTTTATGAATGAAGTATATCTTTGCAAAAAAAAGAGAAGATGCACCTTTTCTTTTCTTTCTTTCATTAGAAAGAAGAGCAGCAGACTTGCTAAGTAGGACCTGGTGAGTAATTTAGAAAAGTGTAATATTTTTAAACAAGTATCTATACTTGGATTTAACTGAAAAGCACCAGGAATAAGGGAAATTTAGGGTCAATATAATAAAGTAATATAAATAATCCAAAGTAGAATAAAGTAAACATAAGGGAAGTAGAATTAAGACATGGCAGGGCAGCTCAGTCATGTGGAATGCGTGTCCTGTAATATATGTGAAGTCATGGACGTTACCGGTGTCCTAGATGACCACATGTGCCGGAAGTGCTGCCAGCTGCAGAAACTTGAGCTCCGAGTTTCAGAACTTGAGTGGCGGCTGGAGTCACTGTGGCGCATCCGTGAGGCTGAGAACTATGTGGATAGCACATTCAGAGAGGTGGTCACAGTGCAGCTTAAGGGCCTGGAGACAGAGAGAGAATGGGTGACCACCAGGCAGTCCAAGAGAAGTAGGCAGGTAGTGAAGGAATCTCCCGGGGTCCCGCCAATCAGTTTTCCATTTTGGAAGCTGGTGAGGGTGCTGGTTCTTCAGAGGAGTGCAGTCAGAGCTATCTTTGAGGGACCATAAGTGGCTTGGCTGTACAGGAGGGGAGGAGGAAGAAAGGAAGAGAAATAGTGATAGGGGATTCATTGGTTAGGGGAACAGACAGACGTTTCTGTGGCTGTAGACATGACTCCAAGATGGTATGTTGCCTCCCTGGTGCCAGGGTCAAGGATGTCACAGACTGGCTGCAGGACATTCTTCTGGGGGAGGGTGAACAGCCAGAGGTCGTGGTCCATACTGGTTCACAGAATGGCAGAATTTTAATGACACAGAAGGAGGCCATTCGGCTCATTGTGTCTGCACTGGCTCTTCAAATGAGCATTATAACCTAGTGCCATTGCCCAGTCTTTTCCCCGTACCCCTGCGCGTTGTTTCTATTCAATAATCATCTAATGCCCACTTGAATGCCTTGATTGAACCTGCCTCCACCACACTTCCAGGCAGTGCATTCCAGACCCAAACCATTCATTGTGTGAAAAAGTTTTATCTCACATCACATTTGCTTCTTTTGCAAATCACTTTAAATCTGTTCCCTCTCATTCTTGATCCTTTTATGAGTGGGAACAGTTTCTCCCTCTCTACTCTGTCAAGCCCCCTCATGATTTTGAACATCTCTATCAAATTTCCTCTTCACTGCCTTCTCTCCAAGGAGAACAGTTCCAACCTCTCCAATCTACCTTCATAACTGAAGTTTCTCATCCCTCGAACCATTCTTGTAAACCTCTTCTGCACTCACTTCAATGTGTTGTCATCCTTCCTATAAAATGGCACCCAGAACTGTACACAGTACTCTAGCTGAGGTCTAATGTCTAATATAAATTCAGCAAAACCTTCTTGCTCTTGTACTCTATGCCCCTATTAATAAAGCCCAGGATACTATATGCTTTATTACTGCTCTCTCCACCTGTCCTGCCACATTCAATGATCTATACACGTATACACCCAGGTCTTTCTGCTAGGAGAAATACAGGGTTCTTTCTGGAAATCAGACTTGGAGAGAGATAGAGGTCAAAGGCAGGCTGCTTGCCTGGAGTCCGGATTTCTCTTCTGCGGTTAAACTGCAGCTGAAGATAAAATTCAAAAGCTGTCTAATTAAAGCAATTCAAACAGCTCAAGACTCAGTCATGTGACAGGGTGGAGCTATTAAGCTAATGAGACACCCTTGTTAAAACCTATTGTGTTTTGAACAGGTAACTGAAGAACCATTAGTACAATGTTGAAGATGATGAGTCCCAAACAACTCTGACTTTGTCCAGAGCTGGCTGTTATAGACTACAAATCCTGTGTGTTGGCTTGGCTGGAATGTTTATAAGATGCAAGACGTGTTACATTCCAGGGGGTGTGATGTGTTAGCCTTTGTTCATGTTTAACTGTTCAGAAGCTTCCACAACTACCATCATGTGGTCAGCTGCGGCCATTTTCAGTTCAGCAATTGTCTATTTTGAAAAGCAGAACAAAATTTTTTTAAGTTTCCAGGCTGATGCGTGTAAACCGCATACCTACCCTGAATATTAGAGTATAAGATAGATATTGTTTATTGCGATATTGGTACAAATTTGTAAAGGTATAGTTGGGGTGAAGGAGTGGTGATTTAGCTCATTTACTGGTGTTTGTATTGAAATATTCTAAGATCTTAATATAGTTCATTTTCTTGTTTAATAATATTCTGTGTTAAAAGTACACTAGCAGACTCTTATGAATGTGTTCAATAACTGCCCTCCATGGTTTCTAAAAATAAAAGTTAGGGTCTATCAAGCCAAGTTTCACTCTAGGATCTGACTTGTCCAGTGTTATCGTAACACTGGATCGTAACACTGTTTTAAAGAAGGCTTAACAATGTACTTAGAAAATTAGTATGATCAGACAAAATTAACCTGTTTTTATGAATGGGAAATAGCATTTAACAGTTTTTTTGAGGAAGTATCTAGTAGGGTTGATAATTGGAGAGCCGGTAGATGTAGTATACTTTGATTTCACAAGGTCCTTCAATAAGGCGCCATACAAAAAGTGAATGCGCTGAATATGGGCTCATGGAGTTGGGGGTAATACATTGGCTTAGATGGAGGATTGGTTAACGCACAGGAATCACTGAATAGGGATAAATGGGGCATTTCTAAAATTGGCAGGCTGTATCTAGTGGAGTGTCACATGGATCAGTGCTGGGCCTCAGCTATTTAAATTTATATTAATGACTTGGATACGTTGCTCTCAGTCTCTTTGCCTAAGTTTGCTGACAATTCAAAGCTAGGCGTATATGTAAGCTGTGAGGAAGGCACAAAGGCTGCAAGGAGATATAGACAGGTTAAGTAGTGGGCAAAAAGGTGGTAGATGGAGTACAATGTGGTGAAGCGTGAAATTGTTTACTTTGGTAGTAAGAATAGAAAAGCAGAATAATTTTCAAAAGGCGTGAAATTTCTAAATTTTGCTCCAGAAGCAAAATACGGTGGATGCTGGAAATTAAGCAAAAGGGACTTCTGCGCCAGCCCTTTGGACTAAGTTTGAATGTTGGTACCTGAGGGGGGAACCCCTTTTTGTCAAAACAGATTTTTGTGGTTCCTTTCAATTGATTTATTGGGTATATCACCTCAGAGTGGTATTGAGCCATATAGATCAGAAAGATCCAGGCTCAGTGTCTGACATATGCTGTTAGCTAACCTCATCAGGGCTAGGAAAAGAAAAAAGATGGTGATCGCTATTTGGTGCCATCTTTGGAATGCGTATATCTGTAGAGTCAGGTAAGGAGGGGATACAGTTTGACTGCAATGCCCATAAAGATGAACAAACAGTGAACATTTGCTATCAGTTCCTTCTCAAGGGCAATTAGGGATGGGTAGCAAACGCTGACAGTGCCAGTGACACACATCCCATGAATGAATGGAAAAAAAATTAGGTTACCCGTGAATGGCAACCATGAAGAAGAAGGTACCAGAATGAGTTATGGAGTGAACTGGAGGGAAAAAAAACAGCTTTGTTGTAGTATCTGGAAAGGCAACAGCAACAGAATTAGTACTGCTTATTGGGCCAAATATGTAGATGGGCTGATTATGGTAAATAGATTCAATGCATATTAATGTGGGGTAATGCAAATAGGAACAATGAACACTAAACATATGTATAATCTACTTTTTAACTGGCTCATAAATTGTAAGGTTAGAGAAACATCTGTTCCACAAGATTGCACATTAGATGCTCTCATCACAGATAGCATACCATTGAATCTTGGAATCATGAAATGGTCACAGCACAGAAGATGGCCATTCAGCTCTTTATGTTCATGCGGCTCTCTGCAAGAGCAACTCAGCTAGTCCTATTTATTCCCTATCGCCCTAGCTCTGCAATTTGTTTCCCTTTGGATAACTATCCAATTCCCATTCAAAAGCCATGATTGAATCCTCCACCACATTCTCAGGCAATGCATTCCAGATCCTAACCACTCATTGTTAAAAAAGTCTTCCTTCATATGGTCTTTGATCCTTTTGCCATTTGCCTGAAATCAGTGTCCTCTGATTATTGCTCCTTTTGCCAATGGGAACAGTTTCTCCCTACTACTCTATCCAGACCCCCTTATGGTTTTGAATGTGTCTATCAAGTCCTCTCTCAACCTTCTCTTCTCTAAGGGGAACACCACTTCTCCAATCTATCCACATAACTGAAATCTCACACCCCTGGAATAATTCTCATAAATCTTTTCTACATGCTCTCCAATGCTTCATATCTTTCTTAAAATATCATACCCAGGATGAGACCACTCAAGTCTGAGAGTTTCCAGTAAGCAAAGGTTTTATTCAAGCATATGCTTGGGAGATCAAACGCAGACTGGGTGACCACTTTGCAGAACACCTTCGGTCTGTCCGCAAGCATGACCCAGACCTCCCTGTCGCTTGCCATTTCAACACTCCACCCTGCTCTCATCCCCACATGTCCGTCCTTGGCCTGCTGCATTGTTCCAGCGAAGTTCAACACAAACTGGAGGAACAGCACCTCATCTTCCGACTAGGCACTTTACAGCCTTCCGGACTGAATTTTGAGTTCAACAATTTTAGATCATGAATTCTCTCCTCCATCTCCCTAACGATTCCCCTTTTTTTTCCAATAATTTATATAGATTTTTCTTTTCCCGCCTATTTCCATTATTTTTAAATGTATTTCCATCCATTGTTTTATCTCTACCTTTTAGCCTATTTTGATCCCTTCCCTTCACCCCACCCCACCCCCACTAGGGCTATCTGTACCTTGCTTGTCCTGCTTTCTACCCTTAATTAGCACATTCCTTAGATAATATCACCACCTTCAACACCTCTTTGTCCTTTTGTCTATGACATCTTATGGCTATCTCCAACTATCACTGGCCCTCTATCCAGCTCTACCTATCCCCCCACCCCTTAAACCAGCTTATATTTCACCTTTCTATTTTTACTTAGTTCTGTTGAAGAGTCATACGGACTCGAAACGTTAACTGTGTTCCTCTCCGCAGATGCTGCCAGACCTGCTGAGTTTTTCCAGGTATTTTTATTTTTGTTTTGGATTTCCAGCATCCGCAGTTTTTTGCTTTTATGCTTGGGGGACACAGCCTGATACTACAGTGTCTATCTCTCTGGTACAAATGCTGCGTAACATATTTATATCTTTTATTTATCACATTTCATTATACTGCCTAGTACAGCCCTCAGTTGCATACCTAATGAGCAGAATTATTTAGGCTGCAGAGGTCTCTGTATTTACACTGGGAGGCTGGGAAATACCCTGGTTCTAACGCCTCCCAGTCTGTGCTCTTATCACTCTAACGTTTGTTTACCCATACCCATCCTGTGAAGGTCATTACATTTTATGACTTGTGATTGTTAGTTGGGTTCCCACAGTACCATACCCATCATACCTGTGTGTTGACTATATTTCTCATCATGCTTAGAAAGAGCTCTCATGGCTGCACTGGTCTACTTTAAAGCTGCTAATGCTCATACTATATTTGTCTATTTTTAAATCTGTTAATGCACATCTTAACATCAGTTTTAATATCAAATTATTTCATTTCCCCACTTCACCCAGAATTGGACACAGTACTCCAGTTGAAGCCAAACAAGAGTTTTATAAAGGTTCTTCATAAGTTCCTTGCTTTTGTACTCTCTGCCTCTATTTATAGACTCCAGGATGCAGTATGCCTTCAATGATTTCTGCACAACACTCTCAGGTCACTCTGCTCCTGCATCCCTTTTAGAATTATACCCTTTATTTTATATTACTTCTCCTTGTTCTTCCTACCAAAATATATATCACACCACTCTTCACACTGCTCGGTACTATTCACAACTCCTCAGATACAGAGGTCCTCCACGTTCATATACAGCAAGACCTGGACGATATCCCGGCTTGGGACTTATAATTGGCAAATAACACTCACGCCACACAGGTGCCAGGCAATAACTATCTCCAGTAAGAGAGAATTCATCAGCATTACTATTGCTGAATCCCCCATTATCAACGTCCTGGGGAGGGGGGAGGGTTACCATTGACCGGAAACTTAACTGGCTACAAGAGCAGGTCAGAGACTAGGAATTCTACAGTGAGTAACTCACCTCCTGACTTGCCTGTATTAGGGGCAGGATGGGTCAGTTCAAACAGCACTGTTTTCCACTTACCGCCTGCCTGTCAACAGATGGTCTTTTGAATTACTTTGTTTTAAAGAGTAAGCAGTGGTTTATTTTTTAAACCCTTTGGTTTTTGTGTGATCCAATTCTACTAATAACCCACAGCAAATGGGATCAACACAGATGATTAGTTTATTTTTGCACATTCAAAAAACCCGTGAAAAGGAGTGTTTGCAACTTCCCACTCTGCATTCACACAGTAAAAGGAGGGATAGAGAAAAGGAGGCTTACAGAACAAGGACAGCAAAAAAACAAAAATGGAATATTGGTTCACGTAAGTTCCAGAGTCCAGAATTAGAGACCAATGAGGAAGACTTTCACATAGGTTTTCGATATTCAGCTGGCTGGAGACCGGTGTATGATGATTCGCTTTTTCATATGGTGTTGATGTTATAAGATGAAGTAGGCATGCTGAGACTGCATCAGTTCTGTAGACAATGAAACTAAATCCGCCAGTAGAGTCAGGTTAAGTAGTCATTTGGTAGTACAGAACTTGAGTGTTGTTGAGAAAAAAGAGACATGTCGAAGTTTTTCATTTTGTACTCATCAGGACAGTCTGAAGAATACCAATACGAGGATACAGACTGTACCCAACCAGCCCACACTTACAAAACTCAAAAGTGTCCAACATTAGATGTGATTCCAAGATTGGACAACATTTGCTAAATAATCCTCAGTACGCTGACAACGAATTTAAGATAGTCAGTTGGGCTGTGTGGCACATTTGCGTGTACTGGAAGCTACAAATATTAATGCACAGGGCCCTGTTCTCTGCAGACAGAGAGAACATGTACACATGTTGTGCCTGTTTCAGCTAAGTAAAATAAGTGACAGCCATTCGCTGACTCATTCCTCAGGGTAATGCCTTAACCAATCAGGGTCAAGCTGCCTGGTTTAAAATTCAAACAATGGTTGGCAGTTAACTGTTAGTCACCATCACTGATGCATTGTCCATGGCAACGCCTCAACCAGAGTCCAACCAATCAACACTCTTCACATACAGTATAAATTGCTGTTTTCCCCTTGTGTTGGTATTTTGCAAGTGTCCTGATGAGTGCAAGATGAAAAGTTTTGACATATCTCTTTTTTCAGCAATACTAAAGTCAAGTTAGATGGGTTGGCGGTCCAACCTATACAGAGCTTGCTTCCATAATTTCCACCCTTACTTTCCTTAGCATCCTTGGATGCATCTGATCCGGTCCTGGTGACTTGACAGCTTTAAATACAGCCAGCCTTTCTAATGCCTCCTCTTTATCAATTCTTAGCCCATCCAGTGTCTCAACTACCAACTTTTTCACAAGGACTTTGCATCTGTCTTTACCAAAGAAAATGCTGCCAAAGTATTCATTTAGTACCTCAGTCATATTATTTGCCTCCATGCATAAATCTCTATTCGATTCCTAAACAGCCCTACCCCCCTTTTACTATCCTTTTATGTTTCTATAGAAGACTTTTTGATTCCTTTTAAGTTAGCTGTTAGTCTCTTCTCAATCTCTGATTCTCTCATTACTTTTTCACCTCCCCTCATTACAATTATGCCTGTCAATCTTTTATTTCAAATTACATGGGCTAATCAGTTCTCAATTTCCAATGAAATTGGCACTCAGTAAATAAATTATTTTTTACTCTGGATTACTCCTCATCGTTTTTCATAGTATCATGAGTTTTAGGTTAGCTATGATCACTGTCCCCAAAATGTTCCCCTTCTGCCACTTAATCCACTTGACCCACGTCATTCCTCAAACTCAGATTCAGCAATGCCTCCTTGGGCATACTTGGAAACATACTGAAGATTCTTCTGAACACACTTCAGAAACCTCTTTTCCCCCCTCTCCGCCCTTTACACTATTACTATCAGAGTCTATATTAGGATAATTAAAAACAAAAAGCTAAAAGCTACTGCTGATGCTGGAAATCCAAAACAAAAACAGAATTACCTGGAAAAACTCAGCAGGTCTGGCGGCATCGGTGGAGAAGAAATCAGTCAACGTTTCGAGTCTTCATGACCCTTCGGCAGAAGTGAAGCATAGTTAGGAAAAAGATGAAATATAAGCTGGTTTACGGTGGGGAGGCAGGGGGAGAGAGAGAAGTTGAGGGTGTGGTGATTGTGGAGATAAGCAAGCAGTGATAGGAGCCTTCAACACCTCTTTGATCCTTTTGTCTGTAACATCTTTTGATTATCTGCTTCTATCACTGCTTGCTTATCTCCACAATCACCACACCCTCAACTTCTCTCTCCCCCCGCCCCCCCACCTTAAACCAGCTTATATTTCATCTTTCTCCTAACTATGCTTCAGTTCTGCCGAAGGGTCATGAAGACTCAAAACGTTGACTGATTTCTTCTCCACCGATGCTGCCAGACCTGCTGAGTTTTTCCAGGTAATTCTGTTTTAGGATAATTAAAGTTCTTCATTAAAACTACCCCATAGTTTCTGCACACCTCTGAAATTTCCCTGCAAATTTGTTCCTCTCTCTCTTTTTCCTAATAGATGGTGACCTTTGGAATACACCCAGTAGTGTAATTGTACTTCTATTGTTTCTTAGCTCTAACCAAACAAATTCTGTACTTGACCCCTCTAGGACGCACCCTTTCTCATTCTCTCCAGCAATGTATTATTTTCCTTAAACCAATACTGATACTCCTCCTCCTTTCTTTCTTTCCCTATCTTTTCCGAAGACTACCAGGAATATTTAGTACCCAGTCTTGCCTCTATATGAACTAGGCTCCCATAATCAATACATCATATTTCCCCACCTGGCTATCTGCACTTCCCACACCTCTTGTCTTTTCCCCCAAAGCCCTACAATTTTTTTCTCTTCAGGTAATTATTTAATTCTCTTTTGAAGGCCTCAGTTGAACATACCTTGACCACACTCTTAGGCAGTACATTCCAAATCCTAACCACTTGCTGTGTAAAAAGGTTTTTCCTCATGTTGCCGGTGCTCCTTTCACCCAACACCGTAAATTGTTGTCCTCTGGTTCCTTCCACCAACGGAAACAGTTTCTCTCTATTGGCTCTGTTCAGACCCCTCAGGAGCTTGAAACTTCTATCAAATCTCCTCTTAATCTTCTCTTCAAGAAGAGCAGCTCCAGCTTCTCCAATCTGTCTACATCACTCTCCATCCCTGGAAAGTTTCTCGTGAATTTTTTTTTTTTGTTTTTACACACTCGAATGCCTTCGCATTCTTCCTAATTTCCGATTTCTACACTCTTTAGCAGGTGGCACTGGGAGTAGTTCAGAGATGACTACTTTGAAGGTCCTACTTGCTAATCTCCTTCCTAGCTCCCCAAAATCTGCCTGCAGCTCCTCTCTCTTTCTACCTATGTTGTTGGTGGTACTAATATGGACCACAGCAACCTGGCTGCTCACCCCTCCCCTTTAAAATGTTCTGCAGCTGTTTAGTGACATTTGTGACTTTGGCACCGAGGAGGTAACATATCATCCTGTAACTACCAGTAAATATGAGGGAGGTTGCCCACTCAAATTATATTGTAAGCAAAAACAGAAAAAAACTATGAAATCAAACAAAGGATGTCCACCAATGATAGAAAACATTAAATAACATTGGCTCCTATATTTACAAAGAAAGTGCAGATGAGGCCACAAACAGCAAAGGAACCCAGCAAGAACAGGGGCGTGGAGGCCTGCCCAACATTAACAGCAGCACCTCACAAACGTCTTCACCGCAATTTCTCTCATGATAGCTAGCCAATAGACAGGAGACACCATCACTGGCTGGAGGCAGCAGTCAAAGACCCTTGCCATTCACTATTTCCTCTGTGTAGCTACATTCCCATGGCCTCTGTTCAAGTAGACAGGCAACAAACCTCAGGGGCCCCTCCTCCTCTTTCGGTTCTCTCTTGATCTGCGCTTCTCTCTTCCCACACTATTCAATCCCTTTTCATGGTTTACATTCTTCAGCTCTCCTCACCACTAATCACCTAAAGCCATCCTGTCCTCTTCCACCTTTGCTTGCCTTGAGCTGGAAACACAAAAATCTGTCCTCTAATCCATCACTTGCCCCTACCCTCATCATTGTCCCACAATAGGTTGTTCATCCCTCTTTCTCTGCTTGTTCACACACATCAAATGCCAATGGGTTTCCTCAGTAAGAGAAGCCGACGTGTAACTTTTCAAAGCACTGCTTTAATGCTTTCAAAAGTATAAAGGCACTTTTCCCAGCTCAGTGGAGAAACTGGAGGGGAGTAGAATGCCTGGGGAGGGGAAACAACTGAGGCTAGCTAGATGGCAAGAGAGAGGCAGAAGTAGGAATAGGCTAGCTGGACACAAGTACTAATGTTGCAAGAGAAAAAGGCCCCGTAAATGTCAAAAGGAGTAAAAGCTGGAAGAAATTTCAATAAATGTAAGGTTTTAAAATCAAGTTCCCTCAATTTACCCAGCAAAAGTGAAATAGAAAATAAAACCAAAAAATATCCAAGTGTGAATCAGCCACAGTAGCACATTAACAGGCAGCTGCTTAAAGATTTCTGTTATAAACATTTTAATGAGCGATTTCTGTGTTAAATGTTGTGTTACAGACAGGAAGGAGGATTAATTTAAAGAGCCCTGATTTCCAACATCTGCAGTATTTTGCTTTTATATTATATTAGTCCTGATTACTCATCTGCCCGTCCATAAACAGAAAGGTGCATTTGATTTTTGATTTCCGCCTTTAGAAGTGGTGGCATGTTTTCCCCAACCCTTCAGTTTTGTAGTTATCCAGTCCTCTAATAATAACATCACATCAAACTCAAGATAAACAAAAGATGAAGGTTGGTTTATTTTACACTCACACAAAACGCAGGAAGGGGTTTTGCAACGTCCACCCCTGCTTGCACTCATACAATAAAAGGAGGATAAGGGGGAGAAAGAGGTAAAGAGCAAGACCATTTTTAAGAGTTAGGTTTCACATGACTCCAGAGTCCAGAATCAAAAGTCCAATGGCATATTCCTTCAGAGGTTAGCAGGTTGAAACTCTTGCAGGGTGATCCACATTTCCAGGAGCAAGGACTTCCATGATGGAAAATGATATGTAGAAATGAATGAGTCTTATAGGCACCAATACAGGAGTTCCAAAATTCCAGTAGTAGTGTCAATGAGGGCCAGGCAATTTTAAACCTGGACAGAGCTCTTTCTGCTGATACCTGTTAAAAGATAAAATGGTAGACTGCCTGGGTTCAGTTCCACATGGCAATATTACGTTTTAGCAGCTTGGAGGGAGGTCATGTGACATACCTCCCACTTCCCCTGGGCATTGGACAAAGGATGTATTTTCCCAGGTTTGGAATCTTGAGGTGTTTAACAGAGGAGTCAGGGTCCCTTTTGTCCTTTGCAGACATACCATCTCAGTTGGCCAGAGCTCTGTCTTAGAAATGTAAAGGGGGTGGGTGCATGTCTTTGGAATTTGATTGTCAGCTATCAGAGAAGGCATTAGGACCTCTTTAAAGATAACTAGGTCCCTGCTGGTTTCTGAAGGTTAGAAAGTCCTCTGGTATGAGTCATGGCTACTCAGGGTACAAAAAAAAAACTCAAAATCATGACAGAGGAAGTAAAGTTTATGGGTAGGAAGTGCATGCCATACACAAGACATTATAATACATAGATATAGAATTTTTATATTCAATTAGTTTCAGGCCTTCATAAAAGACATTTTATTATTCATACATGGGATGTGAGCATTGTTGGCATAAGGCCAGCATTAGTTGCCCATCCCAACTGACCTCTAGAAGGTAGTGGTGAACTACCTTCCTGAACTACTGCATTCCATGTGGTGTAGGTACAAACAGTGCTGTTAGGGAAGGAGATCCAGGATTTTGACCAAGCCACAGTGAAGGAATATCAATATACCTGTAAGTCAGAAAGGTGTGTGACTTGGGAGGGAAACTTGCAGGTGATTAGTGTTCTCATGTGCCTGCACCCTTTACTTTCTCGGTGGCAGAGATCATGGGCGGGATTTTCCACACCTGCCTGCTGCAAGTCAATGGATTTCTGGCTGGGGCACCACCTCACCCACAGCAGGTCCTACCTGCAATGGGGCCAGAAAATCCCAGCAGGATTTGTTGCAGGAGCCTTGGCACGTTGCTACAGTGCATCTTGTAAATGGTACACTGTGCTGTCATTGTTTGTCAGTGGTGGAGGTAGTGAATGTTCAAGCTGGTGGATGGGATGTCAATCAAGCACGCCGATTTGTCCTGGATGGTGCCAAACTCCTCGAATGTCGTTGGAGCTGCATTCACCAAGGCAAGTGGAACTCCTGACTTGTGCCTTGTAGATGGTGGACAAGGTTTGGAAAGTCAGAAGGTGAGTCACTCACTGCAGAATTACCGGTTTTTGACCAGCTTTTGTAGCCATACGGTTTGTGCAGTTAAATTTCTCGTCCATGGTAACCCCGATGATGTTGACAGTGGGGAATACAACAATGGTAATGCCATTGAATGTCGAGGGGAGATGGTTAATTTGTTCTTGTTGGAGATGATCATTGGCTGACACTTGTGTAGGATGAATATTAATTGCCACTTATCAGCCCAAGCCTGGACGTTGTCCAGGTCTTGTTGCATATAGGCACCAACTGCTTCAGTATCTAAGGAGTATGAACGGAACTGTGCAATTATCAGCATACATTCCCATTTCTTACTTTATGCTGTAGGATAGGGAAGGTCAACAATGAAGCAGCTGAAGATGAGTGGGCCTAGAATGTTGGCCTGAAGGACTCTTACAATGATGTCCTGGGCTGAATTGGTTGGTTTCCAGCAAACACAACCATCTTCCTTTATGCTCGTTAAAACTCTAACCAGTGGGCAGTTCCCCCCCGCCCGCCGATTCCCACTGACTTCAATTTTCCTGGGGCTCCTTGATGCCATATTCAGTCAAATGCCTTGATAGAAAAACACAATAGGAGCAGGAGTAGACCTCATGGTCCACCAAGCCTGCTCAACCATTTAATACGATCATGGCTGATTTTGGACTTCAACTCCATTTTCCTGCCCACTCCCCATATCCCTTAATTCCGAGAGACCAAAAATTCTGTCTATTGCAGCCTTAAATATATTCAACAATGGAAAATCCACAACCCTCTGGTCTTACCTCTGAAATTTAGCTCTTCTGTCCAAGGCTGTAATGAGATCTGGAACTGAGTGATGCTGATAGAAACCAAAGTGAGCCTAGACAGAGTATAAAAACTGTGGAAGACAAGAAACAAAGCTCAACTATTGCTTTGTGTGTATGGCTCATATGAGACCAAATGTGAGACTTTATACTGCATTGTCTATACTAAGCACCTTATGTAAAAATACATTTAAAAAAAAAAATAAGAGGTCTTCCTGTTTTTTCCCTCTCCTTCAGCTAATCAGTCATGTCAAGTACTTGGCCTAATTGTCAATTCTTATCAAATCATTGAGGGAAATGACATAGCTATAAATAGAAATTTGGGTGGGTCCTGCTTATAGTGGACAGGCAATGATGCCACAACCAAATTGTACAAATAATTTGAGTTGCAGCTTTGTTTTAAATGCAGCTTCCTCCCAATCACCCCAGTGAATGCAACATTGAAGCATATCACATCTAGAAGTCACGTTTAATAACAGCCAAAGACAATGCATTGAGCTTAAGCTATTTATAAGCCAAACTTGTTGGAAATAGGGAAAAAGAAACTCATCCATTACTAAGAAGTGACCTATGCTGGAAAGCATACATGTATGGACATTAGGGAAGGACTGATTTAGTCTTGCTTCTGATGTTTCCCATGGTGAAATAGCCTATCATTTTCTACTGTAAAGACACACACTTGGACTTAGGTGAGATGTTAATGGAACTGTCAGTACCAATCAAACCACATCTCAGCATGAGTCAAATAAAACTAAGGAGTGGCAAAATCAAAACAAAGTGCAAGTTACTGCCACCACCAAATAACATGGACTTCAAAAAAAAAAATCTGCCTCACTGACTTCTATTTGCACCTCTTATACAGCTGAGGCAACATTAATGCTAGGATTAGAGTTTTTTTTTCCAATATCAATCCTTAAGTGCTTTGAAATGCATACAAAAATTGTGATCCTCTTTATGCATTGTAAATCCCATGGAACAGAAAATCAGCATGCTTGGACAGAAGTGGAGGAAGGTGCAGAATATTTATTTGCTGTTGGAGCTCCATTTTATGTGGGAAAACAAACTAAAATACCCAAATGACCGCCAACAACCAATTCCTGGACAAAGATTTCACTTTTTGTAGCTTTTAATTTAACACTAATCGGAAACGTAAATTAAAGAGGAGTTAACACGCAAATGAAACTTCAGATAAAAAAGGTGAATTTCACTGAATTGTCGATACAACAAAGACACGTCTTACACTGCTGCGAGCATTCCCCTTAAGCATGTATGGCATGATGTAGCAACACTTCCAAAATATGCTGTTCTTTATTCACGTGGGTAGGTCAGGAGTACTATCTGGCAAAAGCTTTCATCTCAGTTTCACGGGTATGATCATCATCTGCAAGGCACACTTCTATGAACCCTCTCCCCCTCAGGTCATCATGACAAATCGGATAAATCAGCCCTTCTCTAATATCCATACATGTATGCTTTCCAGCATAGGTCACCTCTTAGTAATGGATGAGTTTTTCTTTTCCTGTTTCCAACATGTTTGGCTTATAATTAGCTTAAGCTCAATGTATTGTCTGTAGGCTGTTATTAAACTTGACTTCTAGATATGATATGCTTCAATGTTGCATCCATTGGGGTGATTGGGAGGGAGCTGTATTTAAAACAAACACCCAGCTCTTTAGCATCTCCAAGCTATTCAAACAGTCTTCTAGGGTTTAGACCTTTTTAAGCCAGCTTTCATGTGGCCTCCAAGAGATCTTGTCTCCTTTTCTGGCAAACGGAAAAACTGACATCTTCCAGAAAGTGATTTAGTTCTTCTCCTTACAAGAGTTCAATGTTTTCTTCTTTGTCTCTACTACTTTTATGTCTGCATCTGGGCCTCCACCCTCCAGCTCCTCTGCTTGCAGCTCCCCCTCGTGTCTGGCCATATGGCATCCATATCTTAACTTCCTTCGTGTTGGTACTGTTTCCAAGTCAAAGATTGCCAGGTCACATGGACCAGTATTTTATCATCCAAGAAAAGTACAATTGGTCCCTGTATAATTGATGCTTTTATTGCCCATCCTTAATTGCCCTCGAGCTGGTGGTGGCGAGTTGCCTTCTTGAACTGCTGCAGTCCATGTGGTTATAGATACACTCTCAGTGCTGTTAGGTAAGGAGTTCAAGGACTTTGTTCCTTCACTGTTGCTGGGCCAGTGGTAAATTTCCAAGTCAGGATGGTGAGTGACTTGGAGGGGAACTTCCAGGCGGTGGTGGTCCCAAGTGTCTGTTGCCCTCATCCTTCTAGATGGTAGCGGTTGTGGGTTTGGAAGGTGCCACCTAAGTAGCCTCGATGAGTTCGTGCAGTGCATCTGCGGATGGTATACACTACCGCCACTGTGCGCCGGTGGTGGAGGGAGTGATTGTGGATGGGGTGACAATCAAGCAGGCTGCTTTGTCCTGGATGATGTCAAGCTTCTTGAGTGCTGTTGGAGCTGAACTCATCCAGGCAAGTGGAGAGCATTCCATCATACTCCTGAATTGTGCCGTGTAGATTGTGGATAGGCTTTGGGGAGGTAGGCAGTGAGATACTCACTGCAAGATTCCTAGCCTCTGACCTTCTCTCATAGCCACAGTATTTATATGGCTAGTCCAGTTCAGTTCCTGGTCAATGGTAACCATCAGGAAATTAATAGTAGGGAAATCAGCGATGGTAAATGACATTGAATGTCAAGGGGTGATGGTTAGATTCTGTCCTATTGGAGATGGTCATTGCCTGGCATGAATGTTATTTGCCACTTGTCAGCCCAAGCCTGGATATTGTCCAGGTCTTGATGCATTTGGACATGGACTGCTTCACTATCTGAGGAGTTGCGAATGGTGAACATCATGTAATTAACATCCCCACTTCTGACCTTATGATGGAAGGAAGATCATCGGTGAAGCAGCTGAACATGATTGGGCTGATTGGAGCTGACTGGCCCTGGCAGAACCCAAACTGAGCATCAGTGAGCAGGTTATTGCTGAGTAAGTGCTGCTTGATAGCACAATCGACGACCCCTTCCATCACACAGTGGATGATCAAGAGTACACGGATAGGGCACTAATTAGCCAGCTTGGATATTATGCTTTCCTATTCTTCCTGCTAAAGTGGACAAGTTCACATTTTCCTACATTATACTCCATCTGCCAAACTTTTGCCCATTCATTTAAACTTATCTATATCTTCTTGCAGACTCCTTATATCCTCTTCACAACTTACTCTCCTACCTATCTTTATGTCATCAGGAAATTTAGCAAACATACATTTGGTTTTTCATCCAAGTCATTGATATAAATTATAAATAGTCAAGGACCTGGCCCTGATCCCTGTTGCACTCCACTGGTTACATCTTGCCAATCCAAAAATGACCCATTTGTCCCTATTCTGTTTCCTGTTAACCAATCCTCTATACATGCTAATGTTACCCCTTGCACTGTGAGCTCTTATTTTGCATAGTAACTTTTGATGTGGCGCCTTATCAAATGCCTTTTGGAAATCCAAGTACACCACATCTGCAATTTCCCTTTCATCCATGTTATTTATTCTTGAGGCAGGCCCCACGTGACGAAGTGTGCCTGGGAGGAGGTGGCAGAGGTGGTCAGTTCCTGAGATGTGATGCGCCGAAAGTGGATCCAGTGTTGCAAGCGCTTCAACGATTTGTTGCGCTCTTCTGAGTTAAGGGCCTTAACAAGCCCTTTAATTAATGGTGGACACGCGTCGCACTTCATTGCGCGCCTGCCCAGCTAAACATTGCGATGGCGCGCAGTGACGTCGGGACGCTCACCCAACGTCACTGCGCGCTATTTTAAGCGCTGACGTGCGGGGCCCGCCGCCCACGTCACCCTGAAAATTCTGCCCTTTTGAGTGATCTAAGTTATTTTCATCTCAGTCCTAAATGAGTAGCCCCTTATCCTGAGACTGTGACCCCATGTTTGAGATTCCCTGACTAGCTGAATCAATCTCTCGGCTTCTACCCTATCAAGCCCTTTCTTGTATGTTTCAATAATTTTGCCTCTCATTCTTCTAACCTCCAGAAAATATACACCCAATTTACTAAGTCTCTCATCATGGGATGAGGGGGTCATCCTGTGGATCAATTTAATGAACCTTCACTGCAACACTTACAATGTAAGTGCATCCTTCCTTAAATTTGGAGACTAAAAGTGCACATAGTATTCCAGATGTGGTTTCACCAAAGCCCTGTCCAATTGCAGTAAGACATTTTCATTCCTGTCCTCCAATCCTCTTGCAATAAAGACCAACATGCCATTTACCTTCCTAATTGCTTGCTGTGCCTGCATGCTAACTTTTTGTGCCCATGTATGAGCACACTCAAGTCCCTCTGGACATCAACATTTACAAGTTTCACACTTGAAAAAAATTCTGCTTTTCTATTCTTACGTCCAACTTCACACTTCCCCTCATTGTACTCCATCTGCCATCATCTTGTCCACTTTTACTTTCTGAAATAGGGTTCTTACGTTTCATGTAGCAATTTTTTACGTTGCTTTTATTGTAGACCTGTTGACAGTTGGGTGATATCAGCTACACATACCAGTCCCTACTGAGCGAATCACTTTCTACATTCTAGTTGGTATCCTTCATGCTGTTATCTGGTACTGCGTGTGTTGACTTTGTATGATATTCTTAGGATAGTACAAGATGAAGGCCCTAATCCTCTTCCCGGATGATTTACCAAGTGGTCTTCTGTCCTGTTGGAGATACTTCCACCAGGTCTGCTAAAAGATCAGCTGTTCAGCTTGGAGGCTGCTTCATCCAGCTATCTTACCGTTTGTTATTGAAGAATTCATCTGGCAAGAACAGTCATTGACCTGTCTGTATCCCTGGGCTCAGGGGCCTTAGTCAGTCCTACACCTTGCTCAAGGATGACCTACAAGCTGAGGTGGCAGAGGAACTGGCAGCTCAAAGAGTCAACCCTCCCTCTCAGGCAGCACACAAACAGAAGCAATTAGGATAGACAATGAATACACTGAATGGATAGCTATAAAAAGAGGAATGCAACAAGGATACATTCTGTTTCCAGACCTTTTCAATCTTTACAGTGAAATTATTATAAGGCATCTGAGATACCAAGAACTTTACTAGGTGGACAGAAAATAAATAATCTGAGATATGCAAATGACAGTAATTATGGCAGTGTAATGACCTTAGACCAGACCCCCAAATTTTTAGTCAAATCTGGTTAGGGACCAATAACACTTTGCTTAAAGTAGACAAAGTTTGAGATTCAAGACACTTGCAGACAAGATGCTATAGGTGTTGAACAAAAATAAACTTCACTATACAAGATCAAAAAGATAAAAATTTACAATATCCATCTTATATTCTAACATGCAGGGTTAACATGAGCTACATGGGATTAAATTGTGGTCAAACATGCCATAACTGCCAATAAATAGTAAATCCAATAAAGACAGATCTCATCGATTTCTCAGCAACCCACCCAGATGCCAGTAAACACCATGTAGCCTTCCAGGGCTCACTAAATGCTCTTAAATTAATTGTAGCTCTAATTTCCAAAACAAAACTCCTTGGGCTGCATTTTTTTTGCAAGCAGTGTAGACACTTCATCTTTACTACCCCAGCTAAGTAAACCCGCCTGCTGTTTTATGATCCGACCTTTTTAGCTGCTAAGTCAATATGGCCCCAACCTTTTAAGTGTAATGGTCTTCAAGTTGCTTTGGTTGCATTAATCCTATTTTCCACAGTTAAACCTTAATCTTTCCAGAACTAAAAATTCTCTAAAATATTATGATGAACCATAACTACATATTTGTAGGAAAATCAACAAAGACTCCTAGACACAATTGTAACAAACAGTAACAGATATGGATCTTTAAACCGCAGCAAAACAGCATGCATAGTAACAAAGGATTACATTTAGATGCAAATTAACAGTGGAATTGAAAGAAATAAAGCAAGAATCATCTTATCTGGGTAGCCTAATAATATCTGATGGGAAAAGTGATCAAGACATTAGGAAGCCCATAAAGCCTGCAAAGTAAACCTTCACAAAAATGTCAGACTTCTTTAGAAATAAGAACATCTCAGATTATTAAAATGCTACATCTGGTCAACATTACTATCTGGATGTGAAAGTTGGAATATAAGCAAGACAATGCAAGATAAATTAAGAGTTAATACAATAAATAAACTTCCACCGTTAAACATTCACTGACATTATGCCAACTACTAGACAGTTTATTTTCTTTACACATTTATTTTATTGCAGAAAAAATTCTCAAAAAGTAACAAATGGGAAATATTATATAGTGCACACTTAGGGAAAGTATTTACAGAATGTCTGGAGGTCTTGCACTGTTCAGCCAATAACTTCCATTTGAGTCAAATAAATTAAAAAAATACTGTAAAAGACATTACAATTGACAACATATTAAATACAATGATATCTTGGTGTACAATGCTCTTAAGCTCAGCATTCATTGTTGCAATTATTTAGAAATTATCTTGTAATAAAGTTATTTTGAAAAGTTACACAAGATCTCCCTTAAGACTTTAAAACCATGATGTATGAAACAAAAAAGTGCAAGAGAAGTTTTGTGTTTATACAAGAGTACTGTCTAAAGGACAAGACAGGTCAATAGCATCACTCCCAAAACAAATCCAAATATCCCTTACTAAAAAGTAAACGCTCAGTTTTGAGTTGTTTTTTTTTTTAAAAACTGTACCTTGCATTATGCACATCATTACCTCAACCAAAATAAATTTAAATTAGTTTAATGTTAGCCAATGCCTTTCATCTTATATTCCCCTATGATTAAATCTGAGATTGAAGTAATGAGCACAAAATCAATTCATACTGTAGCTGGCTCAAATACGTGACAGAATAAACTCCAAGCAGTAGATCAAAGATAATCATGACTGTACTTCAGCAACATTGTACCTGTGAAACCAAGTCACTCACTTTTAATTCATCCTGTTACTTTTTCTCCTCCCTCCCTGCACCCCCATCCCCGACCTCAAACTGTTCCCCATTCTACACTTTATTCCTTGACTAAGACAGCAAAGGGGCAACTGAAAACCAGGCTCCTGACAATGCTGAGAGAAACATCAAGCTTTCATTCTTCTCCAAGTGGTTGCAGCGAGGATACTCAACTTTCTATGCAGATTGCAGGGAGATGGAGGGAAAACAAAACCAACCCATACCCTACCAGACCAGGATGCAGTGTGCACATCAGCATAGACAGAAATGAAATTCCTTACTGAAAAGTATTCATAAATCTGTAACAGATCTTAATTTTCAGAGGCAGATAGTTATTTTGCTGGATTGCATTTACTTTGGTTTATTGCCTGAATTTCACCCTCTTACTCCAACTTTTCTCCCTTTTGCTCCTGAAAGATTTTACTTGTAGCATTGGTGGACTACTGAAATTCAAGACAGCCATTGCAACCTGCCAAATCATATCCCAATATCCCACCCTGGTCTCAACTAGGTGAACATTGGGTTGTGAAACCAGTGCTATCAAACTGGGGATATGAAAAAGTAAAGAACTGTAAAAGTGTAAAATTAATATTAAGTACCAAATGTGGACAAAAGAATAAGTTATCAGATTGTCTCATCACAATATCCTATGCGAGGCACATATTCAACAATCCAGACCCTGAACTGCATGTTAAAAGATCAAACGTCCTGTTCGCACCAGAAAGCAGAATTCCTACCCCAACCATCCCCAATGTTTCCTCCGTCATTAGTCCCGCTCATTATTATGTGGCTCCAGTGCCTGAGCATGCTGTTACAATTAGCACCTTCAGTTGAATATCATGCATAAAATTAGAAAACAAAGAGCAATAAAACAAAACTAAGTTAAATTGGAATTTAGGAAACAGAATTAGGAGCAGAATAAAGCCCTTGGTACAGTATTAACTGAGGTAGTACAGTATTGAATTGATTTCCCATCCCCATTAAAAACATTTTTCTTTGAATGATAGGTCAGGGTCAGATCTGCTGACTGAAGAACCGTTACTGATAGAAACAAATGAATGCATTGCGTCCGCGACTGAGGCTTTCCTATATGATTTTATTGACTATATTCCCCATATATTCATTGCTTCAATGCTTAAATGATAGCAACAGCAATCAGAAATAATGATTTCACCAATTAAAAGGCAATGATTAGCATTGTTTAACGCTTGTCAGTTACATCAATGTACTTCCTAAAACATTAAAACAGACATTTCTGAAGTTTATTCTTAATAGGGCTTTTGTAAAAGTAAACGTACAAAACATTTCGTTCCAAATACTCTGTCCATAAGGGTACAAAAAAATAAAAACACGTAAATATATTTTCAGGTTCAGTAAGAACAGGAGAGGTTAGCCTGACTTCCCTGAAGTCAAAAAGTTTCCAAATGTGCAAGGTCATGGTTCTAGATTAATCAGAAGACAAAACAGCAATGTCATGCTCTTGGTTTCAAATTGTGGTTGTTCAAACACTCACTCTGAAGAACATTTCACTTTCCCTTTTGGTCTCCTCTTCCAAAATTCTCCATTGTTGGTTTGACCGTGGATAGTTTAAGAGTGTTGAGAAAGGTGACTGTTTTGCCCTGAAACAGAGCCTCTTTTCCCCTGCCATTGTGATTTTGTGTGTAGCATTTCCATGCAGCTAAAACAGATGCTTTGTCGCTTAAGCAAGAATTACAAAATTTAGAGAATGTAGAGAATTTGGTGCTGTCTTCCAGTCTGTGCAATCCTTTCCCTTGCAATGGTTTAACATGACTTGGCAACTGAGCAATTCAAAGCAGAATCTGGGCTACATACGGTGAATGAGTGCTTGCTATAGCTGCCAGCAAGGGCAGGTCACTGGATTCGATCCTAAGGTAGGAGAAACAGAAGCAGTAGTTTCAAATTAGAGTTCCATAAAGGAAAGTAGAAATGGCATCAGCACACTTTCACCTATCTACTGTCTTCTAGTTAAATCTTACTGACAGGCACATTTTGGTTCAAAGAAAATACATAACAACCAACAGCTGGAAAGTTATTATGGACACAGGCATATTTGGTGAGAAATATGTTGAATCTATCCAATGTTCTTTGGAAATCACTTTTTTTTTAAAGAGATGCCCTATTCTAGAAGTCTATTCAGTGTACACAGAAAGGTCCCCTATTCAACTTCCAGTCTGTGCTGAATCAGACTGTTTTGAGCCATGATGGTGAAAGGGACATTAAAATTAACCTCAGTATCTTGGGTTAGGGAGGAATAAAAAAATCAGCCACAACTTCTGCATGCTATCAATAAATCTGACAAATTTGTCAATTAACATTAGAAAATGACCATAGATTATGACATAAACTAACACTCACTGATGTCATACAAGGATGTGAACCTGCCACCACTGCCTGATCTGACATACATGGGATTCCAATCCCACACCACATGGTAGATTTAGTGCCATCAGGCAATTATGGATGGATAATATATAGGTGCACATCCCAGAATCAAATGAATACAAAACTGTTGAAACTGTAATTATCATTTTAGCAAGTTACCGTTGGGTAATCAATGCCATGTAATTGTACCCTTTCATAGAAGGAAACTGTGAAAATATGAGAAAGAGAAAAGTTTCCATGTATTTTTGGAAGCTTGCAAAATAAACTGGGGAGTACTTGTAAGCAGCTGAATAAAGAACATCCCAGAGAGTTGACTGAATGGTAATAAAACTGCCAAAAAGGTGGAACAATGTCATTCAAAAGGACTGTGTGGTATGGAACTCTTAAGAGTTATTCCTCCAGAAAGGGTCTAGGATTCAGTCTTTGCCAGGCAGAAGAAGGGAAGCAATCTCTGCCAAACATTACCTGCTGGAAGGTGCATCTATGAACACAAAAGCACAGGTTTAAGTGTGATGAGCTAGGTTGACTTGAATAAGGTACCAGAATCGTATGGCACCATGTTGTCAGACCCTAGCATGAATCAATATCTTCAGGGGGAAAACATTTTATTCGGTGCACTGGCTGCTATGTACAAACGAGCTATATGTGCAACTTCTTCCACCCCCATACCTCTGTCTAAAAGCAGTTGTCGTCATCTTATTGTACAATTCAACAGGTGCCAGATGCCCTCCCTTACCTCAAAGTACCAATTATTCATGATCCTCGACAACAATGTTGGCAGGCTGTTTGGAGGGAGCATCAGAGGGAAGCAGACTCCTTTATTCTGCTGACATCCAGAAGAGATACCGAATAGTGAAAGGGACAGGCTGGCCTATTGCCCCTCCCTAACCCAGGGCAATGATGTCACTTGTAGCACCTTTGACATCCTCCAGACCAAGATCTACCAAATGAGCAGAGGCTAGGGACCAACCCTGGGGCCTTCCTGGCTTACATGGCTCATCTGAATTGGTGATAAGTTTGGTTACATGTGTTACCAAATTCAATACACTAACAAATTCGCTTTGTGTTTTGCTGCTGAATTTGAGAATTTTATTCATATATAGACTCTATTTTTAGAGTTTTATTCATTACCCTTTTTTTTGGATATCACCAAAACATGCACCAAAACTCAGACAGGTTTGACAGGTAGGTGACCTGCTCTTTGACCTTTGCTCTCACCATGAGGCAACGTATAAAAGTGAGTTGGAGTGATGACACCACCATTCCCTACCCAATTATGGCATATCTGGAATTAGGAACTGGGTATCTGTTTGTAGGTGTGAAGCCATATTTCAAGGCTCTGAAGTTGCACTTCAACAAAGTGTACATCACAACGTTACAAATTTAGCTTTGTTATGGTCTTCATGAATAGATTTACACAGTCCAAAGATCAGATCCTTACCCCAGTACCATGCCCAATTCCTTGACATGTACTCTCATTTGGCCCTTAAGGTATTCTGACAACATCTTGCTCTTGAAATACAGCTCCTGCAGCCGATCTTCAAGGTGCATTATACACTAAACGAAAGAAATTTTAAAAAGCAAAATCAGTTCAATATCTTGTATAAGAAACCATACATCATCATCTGAATCAATATTTCAGAAGGTAAATTCGTATCCCATCTCCTACTATACTGAAATATACAACAGCTTTAAAAGTGGGGGAGGGGATCAGCCTCTCTTTTCCATCTAGCCTCAAATCCGAAGGTAATTCAAGCGTAAAAGTAACAAAATTATTTTCTATTGATTAAGACTATATGTGCTGCAAAATGAGCTTCAACATTTTCAATTCAGTTCCTAGTGCTGTAAAGTAGCATTTAAAGTTCACCTTACTTGGGGACCACAGTGGAGGAAAAATAATTTACTGGTACAATCAGTGGTGTGGTGTAAGAAAGGGCAGTGTGGAGTAAAGGGAATTCCATAATCAATTTCTAAAACCCCCTCAACACAGTCTTCATATGTTGCTCTGTGCCCCTGACTCAGTATTATCTTGAAAAATGCTTGCTCTCTCGCAAACGGGGCCCTCCACATCTAGGACTTGATAAGTGACATTTTAACTCTTGATCTGACTCATAACCAGCAACTATTTTCTATTCACCACAGAAGCCCCAATCTGACTACTTGTTACAGCATGTTTGCAAACACCCTTGTTGTTGTGTGCCACTCATCCACTGGTCTCATCTAGACCTACTCCTACATTTTACAACATCTTTTCTATTTTTAAACAACTCATTCACTTCCAAACTGTTCCTCTTTAGACCCCCATTCTCTACACCTCAACACTTCCTTTAATAAAATGTCTATTTTCTTTATTTTATTGAGACACTACTCCTCCTTTGTCATTTTACCTGAAATGCTCTGCAACCTTTTCAGCAAATTCTCTCCACACAGAATCATTCCCTTCTTCAGTCTATAAAGTTTTCACAGTTCAGAAATTTCCTGATCTTGGCGGGCTATTTTTCAAATTAACCCATTGAAATTTCCAGCACGAGAGGGAGCCCTTTGGCTCAACTCTACTGGAGCAATCCAAAACTAATCTTGCTACCTTATATTCTGTGGCCCTGTAGCTTTCTCTGCTTTAAATACTTATCTACACTTCACTTAAAAAATGCAATAGCTTTATTTCAACTATTCCTTGTTGTAAGCATTCCATGCTTCAAACTCTCTAATGTAACGACATTTCTCAATCTTCTCCTGCACCTGCAGCAACAATTTTAAATTGATGATGTCTCATCATTGATTCAGAGGACATAATCTTTCACTATTCATACCTTGCATAATTACAAAACTTTTGGCCTTCTCTGTCAGGGGAAAGAATCCCAATAATTCAAATTTCCCATACAGCTATAATTTATCTGATACCTGCTATAATTCGGATTAATTCACACTGCATTCTCTACAATATGGCAGCCAAAACTGATCAAAATACTCTAGCTGTGGCCTAGAAATTGTTACGAACAAATTTAAAGCATAGCTTCTTGTTTTTGTGCACTTATAGTCTTGTATATAAAATCTAAAATGCCTTTGTACATTTGCACCTTCGTTCCTCTATAAGCTTCAGTATCTTTGAATTTATGTTCCCATTCCTTATTTTTCCTCCCGGCATCCATAGCTTCCCGCCTTTCTTCACTGAATTACTTCTGCCTCTTGTCTGCCAACAAGCCTCCTGAGACTTTAAACACCTGCTAAACATCCATATAATTTGTTCCTTTCATTTAGTCAATCAGTCCATTCATCAAACATGAAGCAACAGAGTTTTTCTGATCCTTTTTCACCCTTTCCTCTATAATACACTTTCAACTTAGCTCCCCATCTTACACTTCCACAGTTTAATCCCATCTCCTGCTCTCTTGATTCGCTCCCAACTCAGCTTCCGACAACCTCGTTTCCCCTTATTGATATTGGAAACAGCGGAGTCTCCATTCTTTGGTGCCTTTTCCTTTCCAAACTGGAATCGCTGCCTTCTTACAAAATCCATTTCTGATCCCTTTTTTCCATAAGTACCATCCTATCAAGTTCTTAACAATGCAATATTGCCACTCATTTAATATCAAAATGTGAGGATGGAGAATGTGAAGGAGGAAGGAGTGTGAAGTTGTTTCTATTCACCAGTATGATCCTGCAGTAACAGGAGGATTTGATTGCCAAGAAACAGATGGTCACATCAGTTTTGTTGGCAGACTGCAGGCAGGCTTTTCTGATAGGTGCTCTCTAATTTATGGATCACTCACTGGCTCATGAAATGGCCATCATGGGGATAAGTGACCATCCAAAATTTGTGGGGTCAAAGGGTGAAGCAATGCAGATATGAACCAGATCAACAGCAACAATGATGTTGATACAACAGTGCCAATCCCAAAGACATTATAAAGTGGGATAAACTGGGTTTTGAGATGTTAGTAGGTAGGTGAAAATTTATTTGAACACGTTAGTGCAGATTATGACAGCTGAATGCTAAAATTAAACATTTCCAAAAATGCTCTCATTTTATGTACAATGGAAACTGATGCAAGGCAGAGCCATTTTTAACACCACTAGCATTCAAGTTTTATTTTCAGGAATTATCAGTAAATCTATCTGAAGAATTTTAGCCAGTGGACCCACCGATGCCTTAACAGTATTATACTCACAAAGTTTGGCGAGAGGTTTAGTTTGTAGAGCTGAAGAGTGGAATGAAGCAAGTTAGATACTAAGCTGGATACAAGTACTTCTTTGCCAAGTTTGTTGCTGTCTGTAGTGCGTCTCTGGCTACTTGCAACCTGCACTGACCACTTATCCAAGTCCGCGATAATGCAGACAGCTTCTGCTATTGGTTCATCCAACACTGGATGCTGAACAGAAAAAATGTAAGAGAAGTTAATGTATCTTCTGATTCAAAGCATTAAATATCAAACATTTTGTATTTCCAAAATAAATACCCATCATACGATTTAGCAAATCTGCAATGGCTGGGGCCTAGGAATATGTCACCTGCTCTCAGCCACATATAGCACTTAGCATGAAAAGGTTAAAAAAATCCTAAATAAAGTAATATTTTAAATTTTCCAACATGCTCTTTATCCTAATAAATAATGATTTTTTTTCTTCAGTTTTTAAATCAATACGCTGTCAGTGTCAGGGTGCTTGACAAATATAATGCACAAGAGATATCCATTACACCTAGGTAAATTGTGATTTGATTCTAGTTATCAATAATGAAAAAGCTGGGGTTCAAAACAAATCCCAAAACAACTCCAACTCCCAAGAAATCTCCAATAGGTCATGCAGATTTATTAATGTAAACTACATTGCAGAAGTTTGGTTACTGAGACAAAGTAGTTGAATTGAAATGCACTTCATGAAATGAACTGAGCAAAATGATAGAATGAGTGACCTACTTGTACAGCGTGCGTTAAATCTGATGCCAAACACTGCTTCAGCTTTTCATCACTGCCTGTTCCATGCAGAACAAAGTCAGATACATAATAAGGGCAATAGCCACCAAAAAGGGACCTTCCAAAATTTGCCACATTGGGTTTATTGCAGCTTATTTCAACTACATATGACCTATAAAAGAGAGGTAAAAAGAGTGAAGTTAAATTTGAACCCATTAAAAATTCACAGCTCTCCAAGGTTTTACTTGTCTTTTGATCGGTTGAGGCCAACATTGCAAGAATCAGGCTCCCATTAGCTGGAAAGTGTCTCTTTTATTTGTAGTTGAGCAAGGAAGAAAAGCACAAATTTCAACTCAGTATACAAAGTCACAACCAGATCAACTCTATGACTTTTACATTGGCTATCTTCTTTGGCAATTAAAAATCAGTGATTGGAACAGCCCAAACCCTCTTTGACCAGATTGTTTTGTGGCACACCAGTGCTCAGTAGCCTTAGTTATTGCCAGCCCCAGCAAGTATCCATACATACACAGTCATGCACTTTGGTAGGAAGAATAGAGGCATGGACCATTTTCTAAATGGGGAGAGAATTCAGAAATCTGGAGTGCAAAGGGACTTGGGAGTCCTAGTCCAGGATTCTCTTAAGGTTAACTTGCAGGTTGAGTCAGTAGTTAGGAAGGCAAATGCAATGTTGGCATTTATTTCGAGAGGACTATAATGTAAAAGCAGGGATGTGCTGCTGAGGTTTTATAAGGCTCTGGTTAGACCACATTTAGAATATTGTGAGCAATTTTGGGCCCCGTATCTCAGGAAGGATGTGCTGGCTGTGGAGAGGGTCCAGAGGAGGTTCATGAGAATGATCCCAGGAATGAAAGGCTTAACATATGAGGAACGTTTGAGGACTCTGGGTCTATACTCGATGGAGTTTAGAAGGATGAGGGGGGATCTGATTGAAACTTACAGAATACTGAAAGGCCTGGATAGAGTGGACGTGGGGAAGATGTTTCCATTAGTAGGAGAGACTAGGACCCGAGGGCACAGCCTCAGAGCAAAGGGAAGACCTTTTAGAACAGAGATGAGGCAAAACTTCTTTAGGCAGAGAGTGGTGAATCTATGGAATTCATTGCCACAGAAGGCTGTGGAGGCCAGGTCATTGAGTGTATTTAAGACCGAGATAGATAGGTTCTTGATTGGTAAGGGGATCAAAGGTTACGGGGAGAAGGCGGGAGAATGGGGTTGAGAAACTTATCAGCCATGATTGAATGGCGGAGCAGACTCGATGGGCCGAATGGACTAATTTCTGCTCCTATGTCTTATGGTCTTATACTATTCGGGCATCCCTGTATAACTGAGCCTGAAGTATAAGTAAAATAACGGAGTCCTATTAAAGGAGATAGTTGTAGGTTCGAGCTTGATCAAGTAGTTTGAATGGTTTATCACCTCCACAATAAGGGACAATTAAAAGTAAGATACATAGGGATTCAGAATGTACCACATATCACAAAATATATAATTAAGTTTTATTCAATTGTTAAGGCAACAAGAGGTTCCCCATAACTGATGCAAGATAACTTCGAAGCTGACAAGACAAAGTCACACAACTGCAGCAAGGTTAGGGGGATAATTCCACAATTGATGAACTGACATTTATCCTCCCTAAATTAAGTTTCTCTTTTTGTGTAACTTCCTTGTTTGGCACACAATCTAATTCAGAGAAACTGTGTGCAAATCATTAGCAGCTTAACACTGTCACCACCTACTGGAATTTTAAACACACTACAGACACTAAACAGGCTTCAGGGGCAGAATTTTACACTGGCGGGATTTTATGGTCCGCCGAAGTCAATGGACTTTTGAATGGCTTGCTGCATTTTACAGCCCCAGTGAGAGCAGCAGGGCTGTCCTGTAACCAGGAGCCAGACAGAAACCATGGTTTTAAAGGAAAAAAAGTCAAAGTGTGACATCACAGGGAAGCAGGTAGATGATTGACTAGCAACTATTTTCTATTTCTCATCTTGGAGAGCAGCAGGAAGGAGCAAGAGCTGCGCAAGGCATAAAAAGCAGAGAGAAAGACTTCACTTGGAGAGTGGCAGAGCAAGAGCTGGGTAAGGCATAAAAAGCAGCCGTGAGTGCAGGCAGACTTCAAAAGATGACTTGAGGAATAAAAAGTGTCGTTGGCACAGGGGAAGGAGCCGATTGGTGAGTAGCTGGTGAGAAATCCTACTTTTTAGTCTCCAGTTTATAATAATCTGAAAGTTAAGGCATAGCAGGACAGCTCAGCTGCATGGAATGCACATCTTGTGACGCGAGAGATTGTGGATGCTTCCTGTGGCCTAGACGGCCACATGTGCAGGAAACGTCGCCAGCTGTAGAAACTGGAGGACTGAGTTTCGGAACTTGAGCAACGTCTGAAGTCACTGTGGCGCATCCATGAGGCTCAGAACTATGTGGATAGCACATTCAGGGAGGCAGTCACGTTGTAGATCAAGGGAGTATGGGCAGCAAAGGAATGGGTGACCACCAGACAGTCTAGGAGGACGAGGGAGGTACTGCATGACTATCAGGAATGTACAGTTTAGAATGTAAGATGTAAAAGGACTTTGCATTTTTAAATAAACTAGAACAGCTTGAAATATTACACCTAACCAGCAGAAGTTAAGAAACAGTGTGTTTATTTTTCCCAAAGATTACTGGTTAAACTGGTACTGTGATAAATTATGATCAGGGAGGTAAAGTCCAAAGACAGTGAAGCAATGGGAATTTGCATTCAAAGGGGAAAAATATGTATGAAGGAGAGAAGGCAGTGTGTAAAGGCAGACATTTTAAGATCTAATAAGTGTGAAAAGCCTTCAGCATCTACGCCTCAAGCTGCTGTCTACAACGAACTGAAGTTAAGAAAACTCACTTTAAATTGGATTGCTCAGGGTAACATCTTTCTTTGCCTGGGTCTTTTAAAACATGTGTCTTCCTGTTGCCTTAATGGAGGTGGTGTAACTGGGAGTCAGATTAATTAGGGGGATTTAGAAGTTATTATAGTAGTAATCTGTAGACATATGTGCTTAAAATCATTTCTCTTATTAATAAATGTTTCATCCAGTTTTGTAAACGCCTTTAAGGCTCGGTGGTCTTATTACTACTGAATTCAAAGCTTGCATCTCGAAACATACAAATTGCAAAAATAGTCGTGGCAGTTGTCTCAAGTTTCCCTCTGGGATTTGAACAACTCAGCATTTACCATCGGCTGTGCAATAACAATGAATCTTGCTCACTAACCTGTTTTCTGATTTGGATACTGGTCAGGGCAATGGTTCCTCAGAGGAGTGCACCCAGAGTCAAGTCTATGGCATTATGGGTGGCTCAGCTGCACAGGAGGGGAGGAAGGGAAATGAAAGAACCAGTCGTAGGGGATTCAATAGTTAGGGGAATAGAAGGCGTTTCTGCAACGGTGACGTGACTCCAGGATGGTAAGTTGCCTCCTTAGTGCTAGAGTCAAGGTGTCACTAAGTGGCTGCAGCCCATCCTTATGGAGGATGTTGAACAGCCAGAGGTTGTGGTGCACATTGGTACCAACAATTTTAGAAAAAGGGAGGAGGTACTGAAAGCAGATTGGAGAGAGCTAGGAGGGTTAAAAAGCAGGGCTTCAGAGGCATTAATCACAAGATTACCCCCAGTGCTATGTGCTAGTGAGTACAGAAATAGGAAGACAGAGCAAATGAACGTATGGCTGGAGAGATGGTGCAGGAGGGAGGGCTTTAGATTTGAGGCGTTGGGACTGGTTCTAGGGCAGGTGGGACCTGCATCAAGGAGGACACATTTAGCAGGACTGGGACCAATATCCTCACAGGGAGATTTGCTGGTGCTGTTGGGGAGGGTTTAAATTAGCTTGACAGGAGAATGGGAACCTTTCTGAGAGGGAATTCAGACAGGAGAGAAGCAAAGTTGGTAACGGTAGAAAGAAAAGTAATAAGCAAAACTGGAGTGCAAAATTGGAAGACAGCAGAAACAAAGGCCAGCATCAAACAGGGTTAACAAACAGAATTTTTTTTTAAAAGGCAGTCTATCTGAATGAATGCAGCATTCGCAAGAAGGTAGATTAATTGATGGCACAAATAGAAGTGAATGAGCATGTTCTAATTGTCATTACAGAGACTTGGCTGAAGGTGACCTGGAAAATTCAAGGGTATTTGACATTTAGGAAGGATAGGCAAAAGGGAAAAGGAGGTGCCTTAGCGCTGTTAATAAAGATGAGATCAGTACATCAGTGAGGGGATCTTAGATCAGAAGGTCAAGATGTAGAATCAGGTTGGGTGGAGCTAAGAAACAACAAGTGGCAGAAACCATTGGTAGCAGTTGTTTATTGCCACCAAACAGCAGTGGTGATGTAGGACACAGTATAAATCAGCAAATTATTGCATATAACTAGAGAAATACAGTAGTCACGGGGGACCTCAATCTGCACACAGACTGGATAAACCAAATTAGCATAACTACTGTGGAAGACAAATTACTAGAATGTATGTGAGGTAGTTTCTAGAACAGAATGTTCAGGAATCAACTAGGGAATGGGCTATTTTAGATATACAGTATTATACAATGAGAAAGGGCTAGTTAATAATATTGTTGTAAAGGAGCCTGTCGGGAAGAGTAACCATAATATGGTGGAATTTTATATTAAGTTTGAAAGTGATGTAGTTCAATCAGAAACTTGGGTCTTAAATCTAAACAAAGGAAACTATGAAGGCACAAGGGACAAGTTAGCTATAGTAGATTGGGAAACTACAATAAATGGTATGACAATGGACAAAGCAATGGCTAGCATTTAAATAATTTAAAAATGGTTTACAACAAATATACATTCCTTTGAGGCACAAAAACCCAACAGGAAAAGTGATCCAACCATGTTCAACAAAAATAGTTAAGGATTGTATTAGATCAAAGGAAGAAACTTAAAAAGTTGCTAAAAGAAAAGTAAGTCTGAGGATTGGGATTATTTTAGGACTCAGCAAAGGAGGATCAAGAAACTGATGAAAAATAGAATGTGAAAGTAAACTAGCGAGAAACAAAAAAGGACTAAAACTTCAACAGGTAAGTAAAAAGGAAAAGGTTACCAAAGACAAATGTGGGCCTATTACAGAGGGACAGAGAAGAATTTATAATGGGGATAAGGAAATTGCAGAGAAACTAAACACTTACTTTGTGCCTGTCTTCACAGAGGAAGATAAAAATCCTCCCCAAAACGTCTGTCTTCACAGAGGAAGATAAAAATCCTCCCCGAAATACTAGAGAACCAAGGGGCCAGCAAGAATAATGAATGGAAAGGAATTAGTAAAAAGAAAAGTACTGGAGAAATTAATGGGACTCAAAGCTGGTAAATCCCCTGGGCCTGACGATCTACATCCCAGGGTGTTGAAAGAGGTGGCTGTAGGGGTAGTGGATGCATTTTGTCATCTTCCAAAATTCTACAGGTTCTGGAATTCCTGCAGATTGGAATGCAGCAAAATGTAACCCTATTTGAGAGAGAGAAAAAAACAGGGAACTACAGACATGTTAGCCTGACATCAACAGTAGGGAAAATGCAATTCTAAAATCTATTCTAAAGGATATGATAACTGGGCACTCAGAAAATAATGATAGGATTGGACAGAGTCAACGTGGATTTATGGAAGAGAATTCATGCTTGAAAAACCTGTTGGGAGTTTTTTTTGAGGATGTAACTGTCAGAATAGGTAAGGGGGAACCAGTGGGAGTGGTGTATTTGGATTTTTAGAAGGCTTTCAGTAAGATCCCACACAAGAGGTTAGTTAACAAAATTAGAGTACATGGGATTTGCGGTAATATACTAGCATAGATTGATAATTGGTTAACAGACAGGAAGCGTAGTGGGAATAAACAGGTCATTCTCAGGATGGCAGGCTGTGACTAGTGGGTACTGCAAGGATCAATGCTTGGGTCCCAGCTATTCACAATCTGTACCAGTGAATGTAGGGACAAAATGTAATATTTCCAAGTTTGCTGATGACACAAAACTAGGTGGGAATGAGAGTTGTGAGGAGGATGCGAGAAGGCCTCAAGGGGACTTAGACAGGCTAAGTGAATGGGCAAGGACATGGCAGATGGAATATAATATGAATAAGTGTGAAGTTATCCAATTTGGTAGAAAAAAGATATTTCTTAAATGGAGAGAGATTGGGATGTGATGATGTCCAAAGGGACCTGAGTGTCACTGAAAGCTAATATGCAGGTGCAGCAAACAATGAAAGGCAAATAGTATGTGGGCTTTAACATGAACACACTAAGAAGACGAGGAGGACGACGACGACGAAGACAAGGACGAGGAAGAAGACGACGAGGAGACGGACGAAGAAGACGATGACAAAGAACGAGGGTGACATTTGGTCCCTCAAGCCAGCTCCAAATTGAGCAGACTAGGCCTATGTTCTCTAGAGTTTGAAGAATGAGAAGTGATCTCATTGAAACATACAAAATTCTCACAGGGTTCGAGAGGGTAGGTGCAAAAAGGATGGTTCTAGACTCCCCAGCCAGGGAAACAAAGGACACAATCTCAGAATAAGGATTAGGTCATTTAGGACTGAGATGAAGGAGGGATTTCTTCAGTCAGAGGGTGGTGAATCTTTTGAATTCTCAACCCCAGAGGGCTGTGGAGGCTCAGTCATTGAGTGTTCAAGACAGAGATTTGATTCACTTGTGGATATCAAAGACATCATGGGATATGGGGATAATGCAGGAAAATGGCATTGAGGTGGATGATCAACCATGATTTAGTTGAAAGGCAAAGCAGAATCGATGGGCCAAATGCCTACTCCTGTTCCTATTTCCTGTGTTCCTAAATTGGTTGGTCAGCCCACTGGGAATTGTTTTGCCAATATAAATGATCCACTTGGAGTTTTGAGCAGGCATCCAATAAGCATTTCTTTTCACAAAATAAATGGAGTGCTGATAGTTTCCTATAAGCAGAGCACACTATATAGGACATTTTGTACTTCAAAATCACACAGAAACACACAGAATAAGCGTTTCCCCATGAAAATGCAGCAAAATAAATCTGAATACCATTTCTGTCCAAATTACGTGACTTCAATAAAATTGCAAAAATCTGAGCTGGTCGTGGGAACTAGCACGCTACACTTGGCAACACAAGTGGAAATGGGAAACTATAAACAGAAAATGTTAAAATTCTCTATTATGCAGAATATAGTTCAAGTTCAAAATGCTGAAATAACTTGTATCCAACTCTTGTAGTCTGTACAACACGTTTATGAATTCTCCTCTACTTCAAGGCAATAAATCTCAAAGTATAAGCTGGTGTTATTCTAAAATACTGTGTTGCTTAGCATACCTGGCAGTATTTGTGGAGAGAGAAACAAAGATTACATTACTGGTCTGTGACCTTTTATCAGAACAGGCAGTTCTGAAAGGTCACAGACTTGAAACATTAACTCTTTCTCTCTCCACAAGTGCTGCCAGACCTGCCGAGAATTTCCATTTTTTAAGATTTCCAGCATCAGTAGTATTTTGGTTTTTGTGTTACTTAGCACCAATGGTAATGGTGATCTTTTTCTGCATCTCAACTAGTCTATTGCTGTTCTATGTTCAACTGCATCTGCATAAATTAACCTATTTCTGATACCTGCTGAAATAAAAGCCACAGAAATTGCAATTTAAATTGTGCGAGGTTCATTCACAGGAGCCCGTCATCATTCTTTTGCTAAAAAGTGGAGTACATGAAATTGAACTTCTCACTCAATAAGGAAAGCTCTTATGTCTGCACATCCTGATCTTGCTGTTGCCACGTTGACACAATTTTTTGCTAATTATTTCAAACTGAACAGAATGCACTGATAGTGACCCATTGCATATTTATTCAATTTTTAGTGTTACAACATTTTTCTGACAGAGCTCACTTCCTATGTCTGCATTTATAGCCAATGTTGTTGAGCTATACAGTCAACTTCCTTCATATTCAGAATTCCTTTACTACTCTGATTAAGCAAATGTTTCTGTGTTGTATATTCTACATAAAAAGTCAAGAATTATTTTGAATTAATTGCTGCACAACATTTCTAGCACTGCCAACAGCAGATTGCAGTGGCCTAACTAAAAAGAGATAGCCGTACTCCTTCCTAGAAGGACACCTTGTTCAAATATAAAGGCACTGTTGAGAAATTGGGAAGCTAGTCCATACTTAAATAGATTCTGTGCTCTGTCAACACTATGCAGTGGATCACTATTTCTCTGTCAATGTTGCATCCTATTCAGTTTGATACAAGAAGGCAGTAATTAAAACAAGATTTTGGATGAGAAATGTTTTTACACAACTTTATTTATATTTTATATTTAATGTGACCCTACTTTCTTCATCTCTCTAACTTTTGCTTTTTTCTTCTAATTTCTTCCCTATACCCCTATCTTCTGAAGGCAATGAGCTAATTCGAGCATGGTCAACATGAGCATTTTCTGCCGTCTTTTCCCATGCTTCCATTCTTCATGCAGTAACTTAAAAGAGCAAGCACTGACAGGCTATTAGACATTGTGAGGTATCATCAAGTTCAGCCATGATCTTACTGACTAGTGCAGCAGGCTTGAGGGAGGCATATAGACCACTCTTACTCTTACTTCTTATAACATGGTCTGACTCGCTCTTATCTGACGTGCATATTCCAGCAGGGGAGTTACTGAACAGCAATCGGGAATGGCCTCCCTGGTCAGTTATCTCCTCCGCCTCCTTTACCAATTTCAGATTCTCAGAATATCCCGAAGCAAAGACAGCTGAAGTCAAGGATTAAGAAATCTCACCGTCTATATGGCTCAGCATTATCCACGTGCCATGCAACATGTATCCTTAAATTTACTACAAGATTTTCTTGTTCAACATAGAGATATTGTGTCCTTACCCTGGGAAAGGTAGCTCCATCTGTTCCAGCCAGTCATCCTGCTCTGTACTGTAGTAACTATGTCTAGACAACTCATGAGCTGCATCTTCATTCTCACTGTCACCCAAGGCACTATCTGAGCTCTCATTTCGAGGGATGTCCCATTCAACTCCAAAAGGTGCTTTTTTCTGAAGACGGTCTTCTTCCCCACAGGGGTCATCAATAGAGACCTTGTCTCTATAGTCCTGCTCAGCAGAACTGAGTACATGTGAATCTAAATCTATTCCATATGCCTTACAAGTGCACATGCAACTGTTCCCATTCAAGTCACGTTGCTGTTCATTGTACCGAATACAAAGTCCTACTTTTGAAATATCTTGTTGCCCAACTTTCTGCTGACCCTCTTTAGGAAGATCATCGATGGTCTTTGTTTCTATCAAATTATCCTCAGTAAAATACTCATCAAAAAGGCTCATACTTCCTTCAAGTGTAGGATCCCATTTAGAATTGGATGAATTGGTTAATGAGTCCTTTATCCCGCTAGTTTTGCTTTGGTCCAGAGTTATAGGCAATACCTCATCCATCTGTGTTCTTTTGAGCTCCTCAATGCCCTTCTGTAGTGCCTCATGGACCTCATTTCTCTTGGCTTCTGTATCAGAGTCAGGGGACAGTGAGTAGCCAATCTGAAATGTGACTTTTTCCATTGAATTGGGACTTTTCTGGAGTTGATTTGCACTACAGGGTACAGAAGTAGACAGCTGTTTATCAGGAGGCAGTTTCTCTATTATAGGCTCTATGATGAGGTTTTGGTCTACAACTGCAGATTTGACAGAAAGCACTGTTTCGGTCTTAGCTTCCTGAAGGCAATTTGCGCTTTCTTTGTATTGCTTGATGGTACCTTCTCCGCTGAGAGCTGCAAGATTTGTACTACAACTGCTTGGACTGCAATTGGCTTTCCAAAACTTCCTGTGACATCGTATGAATGCATCATTTGATTCTTCCTGCCTAGTAATATCATGTTGCTCTTTAGCAGTATGAAGGGGACACTTCTCACTCCGATAGATACTCGCAGCACTGTCCCGTGAAAGAGTGTTTTGATTTTGCAAAATGGTTGGAAAAAGTGAACTTTTATTCCTGTGAAGCGTAACCACAACATATTCTGACTCTTCCACCTCTCCTTTCTCCAGGGATGTGGTCATTACTGACTCATTCACTTCAGTTTCACCATCCCCTTCTACCACCAGTTGGGTTTCCTGGAGCTCAGAGCATCGAATGAAGTACGTGAGGAAATGAAGCAGCCGTTGAACCAATTCCTGTCGTTTACCAATCAGCACGGTCCGGGCTAATCTTACCGGAGAACCTATTGCACCATGTAGATCGACTATCAGAGAAAAAAAAATTAAAATCAGAAGAATATTTTTGACATGAAGTTATTTTGGTGGGGCGGGGTGGGTGGGATGGCAATAGCTGAGAGAGAGGAGATGTTTTGTGCGAGGTAAACAAACGTCAATGCTTACAAACAGAGCTCTTTTTACTTTTAGCACAAGGCCCTTAGGTTTACTGTGACCAGATGCATTATTGGAAACAAAGCAAATTTACTCTTTCAGCCTGTTTTTAAATATCCCCACTACACCACTGTGAACTTTCCATTTCCCGTCATGGTCTCCAGTCCAGTAGAGCTCCAACAGATTGAATAATAGTACCGTATTATGGACAGCTTTGCTCTATGGGTGCTAAGCAATGAAGCACACAATTAACCAAGCCTATTTTACAGGGGCTTATTACAAGCAGAAATTTCATCCCAGTCTGACCTAGTTGAAATCTAAGTCCCAGAAGCAGAAGAAAGTTTATGCTCATTGCAATGCCTTCCTCTTCAATTCTATTAAAATATCTTTAAGGTTCATTCGTGTTTTTGGGTTACAACACCATACTGTCAGGCGTTTTTAAAAAAATCAAAAGCTAGTTAGTTTCTATTCAGGGCACACTTGTGTATAATAGTACATATACAACAATTAATTCAAATCAGAACTGAGACCAACAGCAAAACATTATCCACATGTATACAGCTTAATCTTATGGTCAATGATAAAAACTAGAACCATATAAATAATGACCTAATTAAGTGGTTAACATTCTACGAGTTATAATGGGAATCTTCTTTCAATGGCAAGGGCTTCACAATTAAGAAGCATTAGATCAATAAATTTCAGCAATTATATAGTGAGACATTAGATATTATTCACTAGCTCATGATCTACCTAAGGCGTTATTAAATTGAATAACTAAAGGTGTTTTATGTTCCCTTGATTATGGCTGAATGATGAGCAATGCACTCAAATTGACATCTCTCATCAAGCGGAGAGAAGGAAATGTGCAGCCACTCAGAACTGGAGAAGTAGCCACACCTGAGTTTTAACAACTTCTGTTCCTAATTGTATACTTGACCTTTTTTTTCTTAAAAAAAAATGGGATAGGGTTTCCGGTTTAGGAATATTCACAAAATTGCACCCAAAATCTGCTTGGAATTGCACTGGTTAGAATGTACACTTCAGCTTTCTGCTAAAATACATTTGCATAGTCATAACTGTAAAACCTTCCACAAACCAGTGCAATCAGGCAGTGTAATAGAGCAAAATTATTATTTTTCTCTTTTCATTAAAATGTATTCCTTGCTATAATTAAAGGCAGTATACTGGTGCAGTTTTATTAATACAGCTGGAAATAAGTTTGTCAGCAAAATTATGCATTGTGTCCAGTCCTCCAACTGTGAGTAAGCCGATTTAAAAATCACTGAAAATAACTTTAAAATAACTGAACCATTTAATTGTTTCATTGGTATAATCAGTTTCTTAGTAAATTAAGTTATTATATACATGAAAAAGTTTTTAAAATTTGCTCACTAATGCCAATGTATCTAAGAAAATGAACACAATTTGAAGAAACTTCCTGAATCAATGTAATCGATGGAATCTTACAATTTTAATTGGGGTCATTGCTGGTTTTTCTAAACGGGGGTTTGATATGGGCAAATTAAGATCGTTAGAAATAGCAGGAGGAGGATGCCAGACCCTTCATGCATGCTCCACCATTCAATAAGATCTTGGCTGATCTTTGACCTCAACTTCGCTTCCCCACCCTATTCCATTTCCCTGATTTCCTTAGCACCCAACAATCTTAATGATTTCATTCTTGAGTATACGAAACAACTGAGCATCCACAGACCTCTGGGGTAGAGAATTCAAAAGATCCATAATCCTCAGCAAAGATATTTCTCATCCTAGTCTGAAATGGCCAACCATGTCTAACCTTTAATTTTTTTTTAAAAAGTGCGTGACCGATTTGTTTAAGTGCACCGGCATTAACTGGTAACTTAAAGGGGCTGACTTGTTAACAGTTTGTGTGGGTTGCTGCATGGCTACATAGTTCGGAGGGAACACTGTCCTTAACCTCTTACCCTGAGAGTGCTAGTGTCTCCAGCTAAAGGGAAGAGCCTCTCAGCATCTACACTGTCGAGCCTTCTAAGAATTTAATGTCTTTCAATACGATCACCTCTCGTTCTTCTAAATTCCAGAGAATTTAAGCCCGTTCTACTTGATCTCTCCTTATACGACAACCCTCTCTCAGGAATCAATCTAGTGAAGCTTTGTTGCACCACCTCCAAGACAAGTATATCCTTCTTTCAGTCAGGAGATCTAAACAGTGCAGTAGGTGGGGTCTTGCCAAGCCAAAGATAAATGCTGTAAGACTTCATAACTGTGATATTCCAACTTGTCAGTATTAAAGGCTAACATACCATTTATCTTCCAAATTGTTTCCTGTATGTGCATGTTTATATTTCTGTGATTCGTGTATAAGAACATCCAAATGCCTCTGTATAACATTTACTAGCCTCCTTAGTAGTAAAAACTAGTTTTAAAAAATTCTGCTTTTCCATTCTTCCTATCAAAATAGGAAATGTCACAATTCCCCACATTATACATCATTTGCCACTTGCTTGTCCAATCACTTAACCTATATTTCTTTGCAGACTCTGTGCTCCTCACAGTTTACTTTCCCACCTAAATTTGTATCATCAGCAAAGTTGGATGGATATGTTACACTCAGCACCCCCATCCAAGTTATTGACATAGACTAAATAGCCGAGGCCCTAACGATGATCCTTGCAGAACCCAATATCTTGAACGGACAGTAAAAATATTGCAGAAAACATAAGCACAAGTGGTTTTGGTGTTAACTCAGACTTAAATTCCCTAATCTCTTGCAGTTCTGGAAATTTTGCCCAGGTTGCATCATATTGCAACATTTGTTTGCCACATTACAACCCCTTACCTATACTATAACAGTCACTGTACTTCAAAAAGTACTTAAATTGACTGTGCAGTGCTTTCAAATATCCTGTGGTTGTGAAAGGTACTATATCAATGCAGTATTTCTTTACTGTGCCGAATTAATTGGCGAAACTAAGTGTAAGCTCAACCCCAATCTCTCCATATCACTCAATGATGCTAAATTTACATATATACTTTAGAGTAGGACTTACCTAACTGGGCCCATAGGGGGTTATACGGGTTTGACTTTGATAGCATATCCACACTGCGAGAGGAATGTTTTTCCAAGAATATCTTAATAGGTGGTTGACCATTTGGCATTACTGTTGGGACCCAGGCAAGATGATTTGTGAGGACAGCAGTAATCAGGGCTGGCAGAAACCTGGTTAAAAACATCAACATTGAGCAATTCATATTCATCAATTCTACTTTCAAATGAAATTTGCACATTAAACAGCAAGTGCAATTTTTTTTTGTCTTGGAGCAAAGAGGAACAGCATACCTGAGATACAAATGATGGCATTACAGCAGTGGGATAGAGGAAGTTCAAACCCCAATTTGCCAAGCTCCCTATTTCACTCTAGGGCACTCTATGGTCTCAAGAATTCCTACAAATACTTAAACACTACCTAGCAAGCCACAACTCAAAACTGCAGTAAGAAAATCTATAATAAAATTGAATGGACCACCTGATATCAACCAAGGAAATGGATTCAGACAAGACAAAGCCACACCCAGCCTAGTCAATCATATCTGTGGATTTGCGCCAGAATTAGGAGAGTTGCCCAACAGACGAGTGCCCGACATAGTCATACTCATAGGAATCACACCTTTCAGCCAACGTCTCAATCTTCCAAAACCAACTCTAGTTAGGTCCTGTTTCACTGCCAAGAAAGACCCACCAGAGGTGGCAATGACAGTGATATACAGCTGGGAGTGGTCATGATATTCCTCCCCATTGACTCCAGACCCCATGAAGTCTCATGACATCAGGTAAAACTGGCAAAGAAACCTCCTACTAATTAACACCTAGCCCCATCGCACAGCTGATAAAATCAGTACTCATCTATGTTGAGCACCACTTGGAGGAAGCACTGAGGGTAGCAAGGGCTCAATGTACTCTGGGTGGGAAAATTCAATATCTAACACCATGAGTGGCTCGGATGCACCACTACTGACTGAGCCCTGAAAGACATATCTGCCAGACTGGCCCCGTGTCAGATGGCGATAACACCAGGAAGGCAAAACCTCCTTGGCCTTATCCTCACCAATCTACCTGTCGCAGATGCATCCGTCCAAGATAGCATTGGTAGGAGTGACTACCACAGGGTCCTTGTGGATATAAAGTCCTATCTTCACATTGAGGGTACCTTCCATCACGTTGTGACACTGCCATTGTGCTAAATGGGACAAATTTAGAACATATCTAGCAATTCAAAACTGGGCATCCATGAGGTGGCATCAGCAGCAGCATTTTATTCAACTATAATCTATAACCTCGTGGCCTGGAATATTCCTCACTCCATTACCAGCAAGCCAGGGGATCATCCTTTTGCTCAATGGGAACTGTAGAATAGCATGCTGGAAGCAGTAGCAGGCATACCTAAAAATGAGCTGCCAACCTTGTGAAGCTACAATACAGGACTACATGCATGCTAAAACGCAGAAAGCAGCATGCTATAGACAGAGCTAAGCTATCCACAACCGCAGATCAAATCAAAGCTCTGAAGTCCTGCCACATCTAATCTTGAATGGTGACGAGCAATTGAAACAATTAACAGGAATCATCACACTCCTTTAACATCTTCATTCTCAATGATGGCCGAATCCAGTATGTGAATGCAAAGACAAGGCTGAAGCATTTGCAACAATCTTCAGCCAAAACTGCCAAGTGAATGATCCGACTTGGCCATCCTGACGTCCCCAGTATCACAGATGCCATTGAGAATCATTTAGAGTCATTTAAGGCACAGAGGCAACCATTTGGCTCATTGAGTCCAGGCAATTTGGTTCACTCCACATGATATCAAGAAATGGCTGAAAGCACTGGTTACAGTAAAAGACATCAACCCAGACAACATCCCAGTGGTAGTACTGAAAATATATTTCAGAATTAGCTGTGCCTCTAGCCAAGCTGTCCCAGTACAACTACAATACTGGATCAACCTGACAAAGTGGATAATTGCCCAGGTATGCCCCGTCCATTAAAAGCAGGACAAATCCAAACTAGCCAATTACCGTCCCATCAGTACATACGAGCATAAGAACATAGGACTTAGGAGCAGGAGTAAGCCATTCGGACCTTCTAACCTGCTCCGTCATTCAATATGATCATGGCTGATCCGGTTGTGGTCTCAACTCCACCTTCCTGTCTGCGCCCCCATAACCTTAGGCTCCCTTGTCTATCAAAAATCTAATTCAGCCTTGAGTAAATTCAATGACCCATCCTCCACTGCCTTCTGGGGAAGAGAATTCCACAGACTAATGATCCTCTGCAAGAAAGAATTTATCCTCATCTCTGTCTTAAAGGTAGGACTTCTTATTCTTAAACTATGCCCCCTAGTTCTAGTCTCCACCACTAGAGGAAACATCCTCCCGGTATCCACCCTATCAAGTCCCCTCGGGATCTTGTGTGTTTCACTAAGATCATCTCATCCATCTAAACTCCAGTGGACATAGGTCTAACCTATTCAACCTTTCTTCATTAGATAAGCCCTTCATCCCAGGAAGGAATGAGTCTACACTCAAATCACCAGCAAAGTGATGGAAAGGGTTGTCGACAGTACTGTCAAGCAGCACTTAGCTTGCTGATGCTCAGTTTGGGTTCTGCAGGACTATTCAGTTCCAGACCTAATTACAGCCTTGGTCCAAATATAGAAAAGAGAATTCAATTCCAGGGGTGAGGTGACAGTTTGACATTAAGGGAGGATTTGACCAACTATGGCATCATGGTGGCATAGCAAAATTGAAATCAATGGGAATCAGGAGAGAACTCTCCACTAGCTGGAGTCATACCTAGCACAAAGGAAAATGGCTGTGGTTCTTGGAGGTTAATTATTTCAAGCCCTGGACATCGTTGCAGAGTTCCTCAAGGTAGTGTCCTAGGCACAACCATCTTCAGCTGCCTTATCAATGATCTTTCCTCCAACATAAGATCAGGCACAGGAACATTTGCTGATTATTGCAGTGCTCAGTTCCACTCAACTTCTCAGAGATTGAAACAATCCATGCCCACATGCAGCAAGATCTGGACAACACTTAGATTTGGGCTCAAAATTGCAAGTAAGATTTATACCAGACAGTTGTCAGGCAATGACCATCTCCGACAAGACAGAATCTAACAATCACCCCTTGACATTCAATGGCATAACCATTGTTGAATCCCACATCATTGACATTCTTACAGTTACCATGGATCAGAAACATAACTGTGCCAGCCACATAAATACTGCGGCTCTAAGAATGGGTCACGAGTGACTCACCTCCTGACTTCCAAAACCTTTTCACAATTTGTAATGCACACGTCAGGAGTGTGATGAATGCTCTTCATCTGCCTGGATGAGTGCAGCTCCAAAAACACTCAAGAAACTTAGAGGACAAAGCTGCCTGTCTGAGTGACCCCATCTGCCACTAGTGCACAGTGGCTGCAGTGTTTACTATCTACAAGTTGCAGCAGCTCTCCAAGGCTTCTTCAATAGCAACTCTCAAACTTGCGACCTCTGCCAAGGAAAAGGGCAGCAAGTGCATTGGATCACTGCCACGTCCAAATTCCCTTCCAACTCACACACCATTATGAGTTGGAATGTATTGGTGTACCTTTGTCACTTGGGTGAAAATCTTGGAACTACCTCCCTAACAGAACTGTGGGAGCACCTTCACCACACGGACTGCAGTGGTTGAAGAACGGCACTCACCATCACCTCCTCAAGGGCAATTAGGGATGGACAGCAAATAATGACCTTGCCAGTGACACCCATATCACATGAATGAATAAAATTTCTGTGTCTGAAAGACAGGGTCAGACATGCAAATTAAATTGCATGATCAAGAAAGAAATTTTAATTCTCGCACAGTAACAGTAAATCACCAAATACAGAAATGAAATTTTTGGGATCATCAGCATGTAACGTAGACGTTCACCCAGTTGAACATGAATCTAATGACTTTGCGGACCACCCAGGATCCAATCATGCATTGTGGTTTGAAAACCAATGCTCAAAGGAGCCACTCCCACATGAAGTCCATGCGCTCACCAACAAGGTGGAAGACTTCTTCCCTGGGTTGTTGGATACCACATTGATTATCTTGAAAACAGGTCACTCATCCAGGTGCAGGAAGTTAAGTTCTTCCGCCCTTTCACCCAAAAGGTGAAAAGGGGGCAGAGGTGGACAGAAAAGAGAGGAAGAGTGGAATTGTGGCCACAATTAAGTTAGCAAAAAATCAATTGTTACCGAGCATAATAAAGCAAAGAGAATAATTATTCACATCTGTGTATTACAAAGCTGCATTTCTAGACATAGATAATAAATACAAGATTAAAATAAATCCTCATCTATCTCTGAATTGTTACACCACAAGCAGCCATTCAGCCCATCTCTGCACTGAACGAGCAATTCATTTAGTGCCATTCTCCCATCTTCTCCCCATAACCCTGCACAGTCTGCCTTTCCAGATAACAGTCTAACTCCCTTTTGAATACTTCAATTGAACCTACCTCCACCATACTATCAGGCAGTGCAATCCAGTCCTTATCCATTTGCTTCATGGGAAAATTTTTCCTCGTCGTTTTTGCATCTTTTACCAATTACTTTAAATCTGTGCCCTCTCTTTCTTGATCCTTTCATGAGTGAGAACAGTTTCTCCCCATCTACACTTTTCAGACCACTCATGATTTTGAATACTTCTATCAAATCTCCTCTCAACCTTCTCTTTTCCAGGGGGGAAAAAAAAAGTCTGAAATACTCCAATCTATCTTCTTAAAGTACCTCATCCCTGGAACCATTCTCGTGAATTCTATATGGCGAGTTCCCAAACCCAGCTGGCTCCAAGGAATCTGAGGCACTTTCACGGAAAGAAGTGAACAAGTGAAAATTAAAATGTATGGTTTTTCTCCTTTTGCCTCCTTATGATCAGGTTAAAAGTAGCAAGAAAAGGGGTCAAGTACAAGGGTGTTTCTAACTCCTCTGTCAGCAAACACTGTATAAAAAGCAGAACACCCATGTGGAGTGAGTTTAAGAACAACATAATGTCATTCTCTTTTGAATTCAGAAGAGAATATTTAAGGTTTTTACTTTCCCTCTCATGAATTTCCCCATTTCATTCTTTGGTTGAAAAGGGGAAAACAAGCAAGTGATTTTAGTTTTTAGGCCTATGCAAATGCAATTCTATACTCCACCACGGGATGGTGCACAAGGGGCATCAGACTCCATTTTTGCCTCTGCCTACTGAGAATTATCACTTTGTGCCTCCTCCATGATGGTGCATTATAAGACAAAGTGCAATGTAGCCTCTGCACATTATTGTATAACACATACAAATAAAGCATTTGTTGTTATTTTGAAAACAAAATTGAAGATTCCTCCGAGCAACTAGATATTAACAAATCAAATGTCAGAGCTAAGAAGAAAATTTGACCAAAATATTTAAGGAGTTGAAACCAGTAATCTATTAACTGCTTCACATCTTCCCTGCAAACACCACATATAACGACTGAAATAAAAATGCTGGAAATACGCAGCAAGTCAGCCAGCTTCTGTGGAGAAAGAAACAGTTTACGTTTCAGGCCTATGATCTTTCACCAGTACATATTTACTCTTCTCCTTCCCAGCTTATGAAAAATCCTCTCAATACTCAACTGGTTCTTTGATGTTTGTTCCATCAGTAAAGCAAACTCCTTCATAAACTGTTGGCATAGAAGGTTTTTTTCAGGTGTTCCAGACATCATGGTTAACCATACAGGCTCCGTAATCCTTGGCATTGTGTAAAGGTTATGTATCGCAGTCCTAATTTTGGGAAGGGGAGGGGGGAGTGGGAAGAGAGAAAAGAGGGAAAAAAAAATCAAGTTTTTTGGGCACAACGATTTTTCTTTAGAAACTAGAAATTGTGCCAATGGAATAATATTACTTTTTCTCATATTAGCTATTAATCAGAAAACAAAGACAAAAAGGAAACAAAATCAGCCTCTTTGCTCCCTTCTGCTTTAGTTGGGTCGGCATCACAGGCTAATATCCATATTCCATCAACATTTATATGGGCGGCGCTGGCGAAACCAGACATAACCTGCTGAAATTGTCGTGCTAATGAGAACTTTTAAATGCAAATAATCTAAAGATGGGTCTTGAAGACTTATGATGGGTCTGTGACAGTTTCCTTTGGCAGCTTGTTCCATTGTGGAACACCCCTGGAGTCACTTAACATGAGCGGTTCCTGAACAATATCTTCTAAAATTACTTAAGTATACAACATATTAGAAGCATTTGTTGTGCTCAGAAAGCTGATTATATTTCATAGCAAGCAACATGCAACCTGCTATTCTTAACAGTCCCTGGCATAAGCTGCAACTGATACATGTTCCCCTGACAGTTATCAAATTCCACTGGCAGTGGGCCATTGGACATGTGACTGGTGGAACGGAAAGCTGGATCTCAAATATTTTAAGTCTTCCATCCAAAAAAACCTCACTGGGATAAAAAAAATCAGCCCAGCTGCTGCAATTCAAGTTGTTTCAAAATGAAAAACCACGTAATAAATTTCTCCTGTTGACAAACATAATAACATAACAGCATTACAGGAAGTGAAAAAATCTTCCACTTAAATATAAATCCCTTTGCTACAGTAGCTCGCCCAGATGCCAAAGCTCAGTATCTGAATGAAGACCCAGATATTAATTTTTTTTAATGCAGCCCATACAGAATTCACAGAAATCCTTCCAGTTAAAAAGCTCGTTGGGAGTCGTAAAGAACTGCAGCAATACATTTCTGGCAATGCTATTTATAGACAAAGTAATAACAGACGTGGGATCTCAGTAGGCTGTGACAGTGGTAAGGTAACCTCTGACTGAAGGACAAACCCTGAACAAGATCTCAACCAAAGTGTCTGTCCTTAGTTAACATAGCCAGATACTTAAGCACCCAATTCAGAGCTGTTTAAGGATGTTCCATTGAAGGTGCATGTGTGCTATGTGGTAGATACTGTGAAGAATTTTTCAGAAGCAGCCATTGGCTATAGCATGTTCACTTTTCCTGTAGCTGCTGAGTTATTAAATCCCAATAATTACAAATCTTAAGGACTCTGTTCATAGTTGATCTGTAGCCATTAAATCCACCTTGATTTAGCTTTTATGGGAGACTTTAAGAAAACTCTATTTCTGTTTTGCATTTACTTTGCGATTGAATCCAGCAGTATTATCAACCATCCCACAAAATTAGCTGTCCTCAGTTGAATAAATAGTGCATTACATATATAGTACAAAAAGGATAGGCTTCACCCCAGACTACTCTGAAACATCACCAACACCTACAGAACGACAGTAACAAAATCCTGGCAGCAGCTTACCTGTTGAATATCTTGGGTTGCACATCATATGCAACCCAAGGCACAGGTGAAGGGGCAGAGAGTGCAAAGAGCAAGAGGGAACATTAACTTCAAATGAACAAAACATGGTTGTTTTATAGCTTAGAAATTCTTTGAGAAAAGTGTTTGTATAGTATCTTCATCTGAGTCAGTTTACCAACATCTATGAGGCCAAACATCAGAATTTATCATTATGGCTTTCACAATTTGCATTTTATCCATATGACAACTTTTTAAACAAACAAGATACCAGGTGTGGACTATCATGCCTACACTATAAGCATTATGTGGGATATTTCACCACCACTGTGATTGTTTTGGCCACATGCTAAAATAACTCACTGGCCCAGTGAATAACCATGACATACCATACCAATATACTGCCATTAGATGAGTAAGCAGATGTGAAATTTACTAAAACAAGAGGTCAAAGGTCACAGAAGAGGGTGATCAAGATTCAAAAATTGTTTTCAGCATTACCAGGCATTTTACAACCAATTATATGCTCCTAACAATCTGAAAGCCTTTCTTAAACAACAAAAAGCTTAATAAGACACATATTCACTGCATATAAACATATCAAAATATTCACCTGAATTCATTTAAAGCATCTACAATTCTATTGTAACCCAGGACACGTTGGTTTGTCTCAGAAATTCTATTTCTCATTTTCATGGCCTAAAAAGAAGAATACAAAACTGTGTTCAGTAGGTGTGCCCAAACATGCTAAATTCCTACTCAAATGTGTAGGGAAGGTTATGGCTTTATTCGCGATTGCAAAGTTCCAGAAAAGCCTACTTACATGGTTTTCAAATTAGAGATTTATGCAGTTCTTGAAGAAGGCAAGGGAACACATGCCCAAATCTTGGATTTTAACCAGATCCAAGGTCTGCGAAAGCGTAAGATGTTACGTAACAAAAGTGACTACATTTAGTTCATTGGTAGTGAAGCTTCTTAGGATTTTGAGACATGGCAAAGGATAAATGCCAAGTTCTTCCTTTAAGCTGAGACAGACTCAGCGTCGCTTGCTCTAAGATTTCAGAAATGTGTTGGAATACATCATTAGGATGATCTGGGAATGAGTTTCAGCCATTTCTGTGAAAAACTGTGGGGCTAATTTTGGTGGGTAATATTTTGTCAGCGGACTTAGCAAGGCATTAAGTTCACTACTTCAGCCTGGATACTTCAGGGCCATACTGAGAAGCGGCAAAGGACAATTTTGACTTATGTTGATGGCATTGGAGAAAGACACACACAATGCAAATTAATTTTAGATAAAGACATGCAATGGATTTGCAGCCAAAGGGAAAAGAAAGTAATTGAGAAGAAAAAGGGCTCTTGCCTTTCAAATACCATGGAAAGAGCCAGGCAAGTACAGCTTTTAGCCAAAGGCACTTGCACCTAGACAGATGTTGCAAGCCAGGCCTTTTTGGAGTTATGTTGGTTCTGAGTTGAAATGCCTGATGGAAATTAGAAGTTGCTACAAAATTGACAATTCAATATCTGAACTAGCATATTAACTGCCCACCAAGGCATTCTTGATAGACTAATCAGCCTGGTTAATGGGAACTGGATGAGATAAATCTGTCACTGAAAACTAGAGTCCATCCCACTTTACCCCAGATAACCCTGCAAGCCAATTCACGATTTGATAGGGCAGTCCTGCAGGAAGCTTTTCAGTGCTATGTTTGAATGGCAGACACGCACAAACAGGGTAAACAGGAACACAACCTTTGCAGATTTATCAGCAGCTGACAATGGTAATAAACCTCTGTGTATGGTAACAGCTGGCTGACTAAAATAATTTTTAAATCCAAGAATGGAGTGGGAAAGTAACAATATTAGCAAAGCTCATATACTTGCCTACTCCGCTCCAATATGTCCGAGATTCTTTACACAGCGAGAGCTGAATTCAGCTGTTTCAGGCAGACATTAGTTGCTTCTCATTCCACATGGAGGGATAGTCAATCTGACTGCTCACCTGCATTGGCTAGCAGCCAGTTCCAGAGCAAGACTGGCTGAGACATTAGAGTATAATGTCTGACTGTTCTCAACAGGGGTATAATGTGCAACAAAGCAGATCTAGAAGTGTGGGAACAGTGTAAACAGTGATTTATACCCCTCCCACACCACCTTCATCTCACTAGGCATTTTTTAATGGATAGAACTATAAAAGGAAACAGCTTTCGCTAGAGCACAGATGCATTCCAATACCATGCCACACATTTTACACTTGGAATTTTTTTTCCAATAATAAAAAAGGCTTTCTTCGTCACAGATGTACATGCTAAAAAAAAATCTCAGCATCTTAGCTATTACGGAGGCAACTTAACCAGCAAGTGGCACTCGGTCAGAAATGACTCAGACAAAACCATACCATACGGCATCACTTCCCGAGTAGCAGAAGGAGGAAGCGTGAGTACCTGCTCAATAGCAAACTTCAGTCTGTTGACGTGACTCTCAAAGAGAGGAAAATGAGCAAAGAAGAACTCATGAAACTTGTTATTCTCTTCCTCATCTAGCGACAGTGAAAATATTATGCCAATAGCAATCTTCTTTTTTCGAACAATGGAGGGATTCGAACTGCAGCTTTCATCAGACATATTAAAGCTCTCCTCTACTGACCTGAAAGACCAGAAAGACTTCTGTGAGCACAATAGCTAACAGATGCATGTATTGTATACAAAAAATCTTCAATGAATACTAACTTAAAGTGAAACATGGCTACACAGAAGAACTTAATTTAGTGAAATCTTTGGTGGCAAAAAGCAGGACAAGTGCTTTAAGACAGTAGCTGGCGCTGCCAGGATAGCTATTCCAGTTAAAGCATTAGCTTTTCTGCCAAGGGAAATCACCACTTTAGCTGGTGTACAGGAAGGCACAGGAAAATGTAGATGATAGGCAAGCAGAATCCATAACATCTGGCTTCAAAACTGAAAATTAGCAGCTTTGTAGGTGGTCAGCTGCCTTGATCAGGGATGGTGTATAGAATGTGACTCAGGAAAGAATCAGGTGGGGTAAAAGGGAAGACAAAAAAATAGTGGATAAAGAGAGATTACTCCAAATAATCTCCTGCTCCCCACAAATTAATCAAAATAATCCTCTGTGACATACAATAATGATCAACAGTACAATTCAATGCGGCATTTTCACTTTTAAACACCAAGACCAGGATTTTCCAGCTTTGTAGCATTTATTGAATGGGTGGAAGATCACAGGCGGCTGGCAGGATGAGAAGTACAAAATCTTGACCTACGTTTGAATAATCTCAGTCTGTGGTGAGATTCAGTGGTTGAGCCACACCTGTCAGTTATACTTCCCAACTCCACCCCCTCCAATGAAGTAACTGCAATTAACATAAAAGGTTCTGAAGAAGCGTCATACAGACTCAAAACGTTAACTGTGTTTCTCTCTCCACAGATGCTGCCAGACCTGCTGGGTTTTTCTATCATTTTCTATTTTTATTTCAGAATTTCAGCATCTGCAGTATTTTGCTCATCAGGCAGGGAACAAGAGGAGAAACTCTACAGAGAACTTATGCCGTAGCATGGGGTGAAAATTTATTGGCTCAATTAGAGATCATTGGGTGTGATATGATGGTGGCTTTTGAGTTTCAGCATATTAGGTGGTGGAGGGGGCAAGACATACAATTTTGTGAAATGTCACTCAATACTTGCACATATAATATGCTGGAAGACAAGCTTTGCTTTTGTGTTTGAACAATTCTGGACTTACCATCTGGGAAAAACTCCATTTTCAAGACTAGTATTCTGACTGCGGCGCCAACGACGATGATAGCTGCTTGCACAACTATTTGGAAGCGAGGAGCTTGGTGAAGGGAATGGAGTGATAAGCAGGCTGCTCAAGGAAGCTGTAGACATTATCAGAAGAAATTTGTGACTTATCTGACAGCTACTCATATAACTGAATTAAAAAGACAGCTTTGGTTGTTTTAATTCACTGATACAACATGTAAAATATCACTATTCACTATTACAGTTACTCCAAAGAGTAACCCTTTATAAAAAACAAGAATTCAACAACATAACAACTGCAGTATTGATGCTTGCTTCAAAATTAGAAAATTGTACTTATTGGCATTATTAAATTGGTACTATTACACAAATAAAAGTCAGTCAAGTTGACGTACATGACCTGAAATGCAGAACTTTAATTTTGCACAGCAATTGTGTCATTTTATTAGGACTTCTCTGAACAGATTCTGGACAATACATGGCACACCTGTCGTTTCAGATAGCCAGTTTACTGTAGCACTGGCAAACACTGGTGATTAGTTTTGTTTGGCCAAAGATGGTTGTGTCCCCAAAGAAGTGGCCTAGTTACAACGTTTAATCTCAATAAAAGCAGTCATCTTGGAAATGTCAAATTACATTAAAACTCTATGGGATAGGCATACATTTGCAGCATTGACACTGTTCAAAGCAAAAAAGAAAATTGTGGAATTTTTTTTCTCTTAAAATCAATAATAGTCAAGTACTTTAGGGCTCAAAAGGTTTTCTGCATTTTATAGGAAGCCATGTAAATTCGTTTGGGCTAGATTATAAATATTACAGCCAAATCATGAACACAGCTTTCCCATGTCACAAAGTGAAGGATGATTTGTCTGGAACTTGTGCGCTCAACAGAATACATTGTACCCATGGTTAACTTTCAATAACCAGTTGCTCAAAGTATATTTATTAGAGTTTATTTTTGATTATGTAGCAGCTATGAAAATTAATTGTGACAAGTGCTTTGAGACATTTCAATGTAATGAGGAGCTATATAAATGCAATTATGTAAAACACTTAAGGCTTGCTTCAGGTGGACAACCATAAGAATTCAATACAAATTATACAATCCAAGTAACTAGTAATGTATTCAATTCTCACCAGATCGTGTTATTCCACTGTCTCGATCTTCATTGATTCCTCTACTGGGCATGTCCATTGGGGTGCTGTGAACTATAAATATTAGGAGAATGTGAGAATTTGCCCTCTAAACATGTTAACCAGATCATGATGCAAGTAAAATATCAATTTGTGGAACAGGGCAAGCCACTAACTACCACAATCATACGGTGCCGAGCAGCATACATGCTGGAATCACTACGAAGGATCATGTGCGTGAGCATGCAATTTATCAGCCAACAACAACAACAATGGAATTTCCAATATTGTTAAATAACCACCACCACTACAATAAAAACAGAGTTGAACTAAATCAAGTTCAGTTATTTTGATAATTTGAGATGACAGAGTTGATAGCTTAAATGGACTATGTCACTTGGCAAATTAACAGACTAATTATGCTTTTGGTTACAAGAATTTTGTAAAGCATAATAAAGATAATTCAATAATGACATTGTGCTAACTCCAAGGTTGAAATGCAATCTTCCCTGCTGGATTCCCCACTTTAATTAGCAAATAAAGTTTCCCACAGCAGAAAACAATTCTGCATAACTTGTCTCCTGCCAAATAATTGCAAAAAAACTAACTTGTGCTTTCTGCTCATTAGTTGAAGGCAAGAAACATCTTTGCTTCCCTTCTACTACCCCACAACAGGCTAGCTAACATGTGGCTAGAATACAAAGGAGATGGAGGCATAGGGTTAATGTCACTAGACTAGTAATCCAGGAGCCCAGGCTAATGCCCTGGGGGAATATGGGTTCATTTAAATACAATTAATAAATGTGGAATATAAAGCTAGCCTCAGTAATGGTGACCATGACAAGCATCATCCATTGTTGTAAAAACCCATCTGGTGCACCTACGTTCTTGAGGGAAGAAAATCCAACACCCTTAACCGTCTGGCAACATGCGAGTCCACAGAAATGTAATTGACTCAACCGTTTTCTGAAATGGCCTAGCAATCCATTCAGTTTAAGGGTAATTACAGATGGGTAACAAATGTTGGCCTTGCTAGTGATGCCCACGTCCCATGAAACATAGGTACATAGGAACAGGAGAAGGCCATTCAATACAATCATGTGTGATCTAACACTGAAAGAATAACAAAAAAAAAAGATGCACTCATAGGGAAAGCAGCTGCCATCTTTAGCCGACTCACGAAACGTGCATAGAATATCAGGCTCACCTCTTCGGACCAAGATGTTGGTTTATGAGGCCTGTGTTCTCAGCACCTTGTTGTACGGCTGTGAAAAATAGATGACTTACAGATGTTAAGAAAGGGAGCTCAACAACTTTCATCACTGTTTGTGGTGCATTCCAGAAGGACAAAATCAAATACGGCAGTCCTCTCAAAAGGAGAATCTCCCAAGTGTGTTTGCACTCAAGCAGAGGTGACTTCGCTGGTTCAAGCATGTTCACAGGATGGAAGACTGTCACATAATTAAGGATTTTCTGTATGACAAGGTCACGAGAGCCAGACGACCGGTAGGACACCCAAAACTCCACTTCAAGGATACTTGTAAGTGTGGCATGAAGGCTTTAAACAGATTTTTGCACCAAGGAAAATGGTGACACCACCTTTGGGCCAGCATGCACCACCACGATAGGCAACAGGCACCGACGTCAAAAACAATAATGATAACCAGTTCACATGTGCACTTGCAGAAGAACCTGTCTCTCTCAGGTTGGTCTCTTCAGCCATCAGCAAAACTGCACCATATGAAGCTACCCCATCCCCAACAGATTTGTTGCATGTCCATCATGTGACATAGATGGAAAGCTGCAATGACCGACATCCACACAACACACTGAAAGACTGAAGATTGGTGGCAAGATCTTAGGAAAAATCATTCACTGCACTGTGTAATGTACATAAATGCAGCAACAGCAATTTTTTCTGAAAAAGAGCCACCAGGCTCTGGTAAAAGAGATGAAAACCTAATTTGTAATTAGGTAGAAGTCCTTCAAATGAGCTTCTTCTATCCAAACTAAGTGTATGCAAGGATAAAAACAAATGATTTTGTTGCATGTCAGTATCAGATAAATTTTGCTTTTCTCATGTGGGATGTTTCACATCAGATTTTGGACATGTAACCAAAGGAAGTTGGTGATTGGAGATCAAATTCTTGCCAATGAGGTTGGGGAGGGAGAGGCAGAAAGGTTCGATGTCAAAGAGCGAGTTACACTGAACATCCTAAAAGGTAATCCCAAAGAGAGTGTTGGCAAATCATGTGAATGGGCTGCTAGGATGACATCAGCAACAAAATGGATCACGACATCCAAAAGAGAAGAAAAGAATAAATTGAATAATTGTTTCCATCTAATTATATTTTGTCATTGTGTATTTAAATGCTTAGATTGCTAATCAATATGAAACTGAATTGTTTTTCAAGCTAAAAGAGCTGGTGTTTAAAGCAATTTCTCTCCTTTTTTGGGCCTTATTATTTTAACAGAGGAAGCGCCCAAGGCTTCTTACAATGTTGCTTAAAACCAGCCACGGGAAAGTGTATCCCCAACACCTGCTAATCAGCCGGGTAACTTTTCACAGTTTAAAGTCTCACCGTGCAACCAATCATTCTGGGCAAGATCAAAGCAGTTCCATTGCTGGAAAGGATACCGTGCACTGCAGTGCTGATTATCCATGGTAATCATGAAAAATAAAAGATTATATTAAGCTTTAAACAGAGGTGCAAATTTTTTAACAATAGCACTGGAATTTTCCAAGAGCAGCAATTGGTGCAGCCTTCCCATAAATTGGGAGCTTTCCTTTTCCAGTAGCTGTCGAGAACTATGCACTTGTGCTTGGAAAAGGGGTACAGCAATACATTACAATTGTTCAAACTTCTGTCAGTAGTTTTTCTATTACTATCAATTTTTCTTTCAACTTTCTTCCCTGTAAGCTATCGATTCTCGATGGTGTATGGTTCCGTGGGGAACTTGCCCAAATGACCACACTTCGTGTGTGGGCTTAAGACAGTTTGCGTTGGAAGACTGTTCAACCCGTGAAGAATAACTAGCCAAATTTAATTCATCCTCATCAGCCATCTACCCAGTTTTAAAAATAAAAAGCAGAAATCATGAGACATTATCCTACCCATACTGAGCTAGTCCCAAAGTCATGGCTTTGAGCTTGGAACTTATCTTAGGCAGCAATGTCAAATGCCACAAGGCTAAGCCATAATTAAGTTCCAGTCTGCCACTCTCTATGGTTGCTCATTGTGCTCTTTTCTCATTCAAAAAGTCTAGGATCCTGCTCATAGCAACTGGCATGAACTGATCAGTAAAGCACAATTTCAGCCTTTTTGCACGATAACTTATCCTCAAAAGCCTTGAAACCAAAATGTATTGGGCCAAGGCATACTATTCAAGGTGCCATGTGCCAGCCTGCCATTACTCAACAGTTGTCAGGAGAAGCACCAGCCTCAAGAAAGAAAGCATATGGGACTGGCAGACAATTACCACTACCAATTACCACTGCAATATTCTGAAAATTCTACCAGCCACCCTGAAGAAATCTCAGGTGTTTTGACATTTCAGATCTGGTAAATGAAGATTTTTAAAAATGTATTTTTAAAATTGTTTAATCCTTGAATAATATTTACATTCAAGTCTGCATCATTTTCCAAACACTTGATTTGCATGAGAAAGAATAACCAGCACATGCAATGATTTCCTACAGGTATCTTAAATTATTTATAGAACCTATTCCATGTCTGTGGAAATGAGGTTTGCACAAAGCCTATCAAATCACAAGCCAGTTAAGGGCTCGTGGTGCCACATTAGACTTCCAAACACCAGAACATCACAAGTTTGACATGAGACTAAGATTTCAATCCAGTATTAGTGCTTTGCCACTTCTTAGCTGCTTCACAAGAGGGATGGGTGAAAGGAGTACTCAGCTGTGTTCAGAGGAATGCAGGAAGGATAAAGGAGCAAGAAAACTGATGAGATCACCACCATCCTATTAAATTTTAGGTCGTATCAATTAGATGACACCAAACTGGGTGTATAACTGACATTGAGGAAGAATTCAACATAATATAAGAGGGCACTGGAAAACTTGCAGACTGGACAGTGAAGTGGCAAATTAACTTTAACATAGATAAATGAGGTTTTACATTCTGGTAGGAAACACAAATATCATTTGCACCTTTGAAAATAAGAAATTGAATCAGATAGAAGAGAAAGGAATCTAGGTGAACAAAATCACTGAAAGCAACATCGCAGGTCAACAAAATCATTAAAAATTATAATTAGCACTGGCATTTACTTCTAGGGATATAGAATTTAAAACCAGTGAATATATGTTAAACTTATACAGGACCTTTGTCAGACATAGTTCTGGTCTCCATACTACAGATAGAATCACTGAGGAAGTGCAAAATAAAGACAAGAATGGTACCAGAACAGAGATTATAGCTATCAGGATAGACTGAACAGGCTGGAGGGCTTTCCTTGAGAGGAGGCGACCTGGAAGAGGTGTTTATAATTATGAATAGGTTAGATAGGTATATGTGGAGACAATGCTTCCATTTTTAAATGAAGGGGATAGGGTGGAAGAGTGCAAAACAAAATGGGGATGGGAGACAGAGATGGAAGGGGAGGGGAGACTCAGGGAGCCCAATGTGGTAGGAAGAGGGAAAGAGATACATTTACATATTAGGTATCATAGAGCTGCACTGATTAAGTTATGAACATATGATCTCCTAACATCATCTTTTAGGAATAATCGATGGATGATCGACTACCCTTTTTTTGGAACTTGCCAAACATTTTTGTTTTGTCAACTTACAACAAGAACGAACCTCATTTCCACAGCTGAAAATAGTGTGCATGCTCAGCTAATGCACCCTGACACAGAGTCCAGAACCCAGAGACACTATGCAAACCTGCAAAGAAAGAAGCGCTCCGGATCAGGCGGAGCGGTGCTGGCTCAGAAACACCTGGTGCCCGCCTAGGGCTGCAAAGCTGCGAAAAACCTATGAAGCAAAATTGTAACAAAAATAGAAAAAAACACAACACAGAAAAATGAGATTAGTAAAGCCATCATACACAAAAGCTAGACCACCACATGGAGTCCTTTTTGAAACCAAAAACAAAAGGTAGAGTTAAAAAAAATACATCAGAATAGAATTATTTCTGGGTCAAAATGTACTTTTTCCACTCACTCACTCTTCCCTCGCCCTTCAAATTACTGGTATGATAAGAAAAATGACTTAAAACGAAACAACATCTAAACAGGATACCCATTTGTGACAGAAAAATAAACCTTTTGAGAAATAAAATTCATCAAGTTCAAATGAACACACAGACTTTGGGGATTCCTTAAATATATGGAGAAAAGCAAATATTATGGGAAAAATACTTCATTATTTTCTGTTGAAAACTGACTCAATGGTTACAAGGAAAATGTATTTCATTATGGCTTGGGAACTATGTGAGACTGCTTTCATTAAATATAAAATTGCAATCATAAATTTAAAGTACAAAAAGGCCCCTCCCCCGCTCCATCTCTACCCTCAAGGTTCCAAGTCAAGTCATTAGGTTATAACTGGAAACTACATTCTCCTTCCCCTACACATCTTTAGCAGTTGCATTTTTTTTTCCAAGTAGATCAGATGGGTCAAGTGTAAAACCTGACTAAAAGTGGGCATATAAAACCAAATATATTTTTCTTAATAACATTGTATTATTCATAACTCAAGATAAAATTCAGTATTTCTACGGTACTAATAGATAAATACAGTCAACATGTTAACAGAAATTTGGAACAAAAAGCTAGAAACAGGACAACAAATACAAAAGCAATGTTCAAGTTACTGCTATGTGTGAAATTGCATCCATGTTGATGATGTATTTTTACATTTTCATCCCTCCACTATCTCCAGCTTCAATATGAGAAAATACACTAGATCTATCTATCTAGATTCCGGTCTGTACCCTGCCCTTTTATTTTTTTTGATTAAATTAGTACCAGTTCTCACTTCACATTAAATTTAAAAGTCAAGGTGCCACAACACCCTGTAGGACCAATGCATGTCACTACACATCATCACTGACATCAGTTAGCCTGAAATCTTGCATACTAGTCTTCTTAGCCCTGGCCACTCTAATGTGGAAATGGAGAACTAAGAAATTAAAGAGGTGTTCATCCTTGGGCTGCTGTCTCTCAAGTATCAATGGTAAGCTCAGAGTGACACAAAAGGCTTGGAGAATGTAACTTATCTACCAAAACAACCATAATGCCAAGGTAGAAAAAAAAATGGTTCTTTTTTAAATTTGGAGGATAAAACTCAGATGCACAGGCAGCGTACCGTAGAATCTCAGAAACTTTCAGCACACAATTACCCCATTTAATTCATCTCGTCTGTACTGGCGCTTTGGAATACACACACTATTCACACAATGGTTGGATACAAGTGTGAGTGTAGTACCTCACATTGGCGAACCAAAACTGTAAAAGCAGCAGAGGACCAGCCATACTCCCACAAGAAGGATGTGGAGGAAAACTAAGTCTTCATAGTGTGCCACTAAGTTTAAGTGTAGGTTGCCAACAGCTAAAGTCCATGGACATCTCTGTCCCCACCCTTTTTGTATAAGGATACTGTTAAGAGTTTAACCAACTAAGACTGTGTAGTTTACCAGAATAAAGGAACAGGTAAACTAGGATTACCATACTAGACAAGCAATAAGATTCTTACCAGTAGGGCACTGGCTTCTAGGCTTATCTGAGTAGGAAGAATTTCAACCATCAGTGATAAGTCCACCTCACCAAATCCTTTTGGTAAGTCAGGTTGCTTGGTCAAACAACAGTCCCTTAGAACACCAAGGACCTGCCTGGTTCAGGTATCAGGCTGAAATGGTTCCATATTATAAAGGCATGTCATTTTACAGTAAATTACCCCACTAACTCCCACACTTCTAGAAGAGTATAATGGTTACTAGTCATTAAAAAAAATAGAATAGCAAGCGATTCAGCACCTACAAAGCAAATAATAGCTATCAAGAACTCTTCAGGAGCATATTAACAAACAGAATCTTAAAATGCATCACAGACGACTGACTAAATGCCAGTTCCATCAGTTGGAGAAGCAGAATTTGACAGCAGCTGATTGTCATCCTGAAAATGATGATAGTAGCACTGCCCTTAAATATAGCAACGGCATGGACATCCCACCATCCAGGAAATACCTTCCAATAGCAGTCTTGCCAAACTTGAGTTTTATCAGATATATGACATCTGCGACCATGGTGTGTCAACATAATAGATCTATACAGGATTGCATATGATGTTCAGTCACATTAATGATTTAGATACCAAGTCCAGTTGTACAATCTTACTAGTTGCAAACTGCCTAGTTCAGGTCCTCAACTAGAGCATTATTAGTCATAACTGTAATATTAACTCCCTCTCAAAGGAAAACATCTGAATGCGTCAACTTTTATATACCTCAAAACAATCATAACTGAACTTACCTATAAGACTGTTCATCAAAACATTTTGATCTGGATAAGGCTTTGATGCAGTAGTGTCCTGATTAATAAATTCCAGGCTGTCTTGTAACCTTAAAATACAATCAAAAACACACACATAAATCTTCAACATCAAAAGACATTAAAATTCACATAAAAGCACAAAATGATAATCATTCCACGCTGCTCAGTTGAAAAAGTAACTTATCCTTCTGAATAGTTCCTCACCTATAAAGGGCTATTAAGGGAAATGTCAGTAAACTTAAATAGGAGCAATATAGTGCAATTTTTCTCAATTTATGCTTTAAAATTGTTGCCTATAGGCAATGTGGGAGGAAGTAGTACGGTTGCATCTCTCCCTCTAACATTATCATGAGGTGCTGTATACAATCTGTGAAGTCAAGGGGGATTCCTACGCAACATTTTTACTGCCAAACTGCCTCTAACAAGAAACATGAGATTAGAGAATCCTGTGAACTTATAAATTGTGGCCCATCCTTCGATGTCATCTCAAATATGAAGATAGATATGAACATACGAATTAGGAGGAGTAGGCCATTCCGCCCCTCAAACCTGCTCCACCATTTGATAAGACCATGGTTGATCTGATTGTAGACCATTCAGTTGATAAAAATCTCACCCTTAAGCGACAGTCATTCAGCTATTGCAGGAAACACATTAAATATGGTAATATTTATGGAATCTGAAATCTACTCTGTAGATTCTAGAGTGTAGAAACTGGAGCCCTTTTTATTGTACGATTTATCCTCCTTTCCTCTTTATGTGGGAATATGCATGAGAAATGGAAGTTCAAAAGAGAATGTATATATTTATCTTAAATGACTTGAATTTTCACCGAGTGTGCAATATGACTAAAGGATAAGTCATGATAAGGGAATGTTAATTATCTCCATTCAGGAGACAAAGAGTACAGACCGCTCAGATTTTTTTTGCTCAATTATTCTGCTTCTCCTCTATGGATGTTTATTGTATTTCATTACTGGCCTTGACATGCCTCTGCCTAACTGTAGTACACGCCTCAATGAAACATTAAGTCATAATTATTTTTTGCTGTGTTGTCAGCTTAACGAGTAGAAATGTTAAACAATGTACAAACATCAAAATACAAATCAAGTATCTAAATAAAAAAGGTGAAAGACTCAGCCATCTTTACAGAAGTTAACTAAGAGCACAAAGTGTCAGCGTGATTTCACATTTGAAAAATATGAGAAGTTGTTGCCAAATTCTGACTAGGTTATGCTTAGTGTTACTTAACTAGTTACTTAAATATGCAGCTAAGCTCATTGGGTAAAATTAAAAATAAACAAGGCAACTATAGTGAGATTTATTCATTCAACAAACGAAGGCTCATAGATTGAGATTCTTCTCTGGAGACGGAGGTAAACGTGAAACCAACTGCAAGCGTTTCATCGAAATTCATGTGATATCTATACATCAAGAGCACTGGTTTCCAGGCTTAGCTGAGTAGGAAAAATGTTTAAATGTTGTCACTGGTTAGTCATTTGAAACAAATTGTCACAATGAAACTACTTCTGTGATTTTTTTTGAACTATTTGGAAAGAGAAAAGTAATAACAACCATAGCACCAAGTCATATCTTGCAAAAGTCAGATAAATCCACTGAGCAAAATAGCATTACACCGAGGGGTGAATTTTCCCAGTCCCATGGAGCCAAATTTAGAGGGGGGTGTGACTAGGAAAATCTTGAAAACATGTGTCGGGCTGGCTCCCCAATGTTTTCCCACCTGCGGCTGCTTTTCCAAGGGGCGGGCTGCTGTCCAGATGGCAACCCATCAAGCAGTCATCAGGTTGGGGAAGGCAATTAAGGCCTTTACAGCACAGATTAGCCAGCATTTTCCTAGGGCCCTGGCCATTTATCAGAGATGCACAGGACTCCACGGTGTCTGCAGCTCATCTCCTCACAAGTGGTGACAGCACAGCAGGATGTCAGAGCACCATGAAATGATTATGCAGCTTGATCTTTAAAGAGGCTTACTGACTTCCTTTAGCACATCGACAGGCAAATGCTTTCAAGTGGAAAAGTTTCCTTGCAGAATGGTCAACCCGGCAGTTCTGGGCGTTGGAATTTTGTCTGCCAGATCCGCATTAGTAATGTGCCCCTCTATCTTGTGGCACCCCCTCCCTCACCTGAACAGTCCACACTATTCTCAACGGTGCTGCCAGCAACTCTTCACTTTGGCTGCTCTGATTGGCATCCTGTGCATGCCCGCCATGTCTAATTAGACAAACTCACAGAAATGCCTTCTTAATCAGCCACTTCTGGGAAGATCAGACCAGAAGGTGCACCACCTGAAGGAGCAGGGTCAAGATCAGGAAAGGGTCAACTCTAGAAAATTTTGAAGGGGGGGGAATTCAAGCCATGGGAAAAAAGTCAGGACTGGAGAACCAGATGGGGATTGCAAATAATGGAAAACAAAATCATAACTTCAACATATTATATAAATTCCGTTTAAAAAGGGTGCTTGCTGCATTGAGCACAGTAGCATAACACAACAGAACACAAATAATAGGATAGAGCAATGAGGCAACAGTCATAGTTTAATCAGCATCCAGAATTAGAAAGGCAGTCCATGTGCAGGGTCTGCTGCTTACATTTAAGTAAAGCTTTAAATACTTCACAATGGTTAATCAACACTATTGAAAAACAAAATGATTTTTATCTTAAGGTAATAATCGTATTTTGATTCTAACTATTGTATTTCGAAGGATTAATCATAAGCTCCTTAATCAAAGAATCTATTTTCCCCAGACCTCCTGCAAGGTTGGCTTACGACAGGATGCCCTTGATATCTAGGCATCATTTGACTGAGTGTGGCATCAAAGAGCCCTGGTAAAACTGGAGTCAATGGGAATCAGGGGGAAAACTCACTGCTGGTTGGAGTCATACCTAGCACAAAGGAAGATGGTTGCAGTTGTTGGAGGTCAGTCATCTCCGCTCCAGGGCATCACTGCAGTAGTTTCTCAGGGTCGTGTCCTCGGCCCAACCATCTTCAGCTGCTTCATCAATGCCCTTCCTTCCATCACAAGGTCAGAAGTGGGGATGTTCGCTGATGATTGCATAATGCTCAGCACCATTCACAACTCCTCAGGTACTGAAGCAATGTGTCCAAATGCAGCAAGACCTGGACAAGAGCCAGGCTTGGGCTGACAAGTGGCAATTTTCATTCTTGCCACACAAGTGTCAGGCAATGATCATTTCCAACAAGAGAGAATTGAACCATTTCCCCATGACATTCAATGGCATTACCATCACTGAATCCCCCACTATCAACATCCTGGGGGGGTTACCATTGACTAGAAACTGAACGGGACTAGCCATATAAATACTGTGGCGACAAGAGCAGGTCAGAGGCTAGGAATCCTGCGATGAGTAACTCACCTCCTGACTCCCCAAAGCCTGTCCACCATCTATAAGGCACAAGTCAGGAGTGTGATGGAATACTCTCCACTTGCCTAGATGAGTGCAGCTCCAACAATATTCAAGAAGCTTGACACCATCCAGGACAAAGTAACCTGCTTGATTGGCACCCCTTGCGCAACCATTCACTCCCTCCACCACCAACAAACAGTGCAGCAGTGTGTATCATTTACAAGATGCATTGCAGGAATTCACCAAGTCTCCACAGGCAGCACCTTCCAAACCCACAACCACTACCATCCAGACAGACAAGGGCAGCAGATAGATGGGTACACTGCCACCTGGAAGTTCCCCTCCAAGCCACTCACCAACCTGACTTGAAAATATATCGCCATTCCTTCACTGTCGCTGGGTCAAAATCCTGGAACTCCCTCCCTAACAGCACTGAGTGCACCTACACTGCAGGGACTGCAGAGGTTCAAGAAGGCAGCTCACCACCACCTTCAAGGGCAGTTAGGATGGGCAATAAATGCTGGCTTACGTGGCGACACCCACGTCCCATAAAATGAATTTAAAAATACATCAGTAGTATTTGCCTATGTCCTAAGTAAAGAAGGTCCAAAAAGCGTTTAAGCAACAAGTAACACTAATTTTTTGAGTGTGATCAGCATAGTAAAATTCTACACCAAATAGTTGGATGCAGGTTCAATTTCTCATTTCTAAATAACTAATCTCTTTGCATATCATTGTCAGGAGGTAGCAAGCAGAAGTATTGTACTTTCCAGCAGGAGATAAAGGGGGGTGAGGACTGGGGAAAAGAGAATAAAAGTATTGGAGAGTAACTTCTAGAACATGTGTATGTCTCCTGAGGGATAGTTCACAGTAACGTTGCAGGCCAAGGAGCAAATGGCATTCAATTTTTCTTTTTAAAAGCTCATTTCTTCCTTGGACAATGAAGCCATTTGATAGAGATGCATAGCAGATCAGTGTCTGAAAATGAGGTTTGCTAATGTTACAAGTGAAATGTTGCATCAATACTCATTCCAAATATTGACTGGCTTTACATTCAGATTGGAATGATCCATGATGCATTTCTACCATATTGCAAAAGCAAAAAACTGCAGATGCTGGAAATCCAAAACAAAAACAAAAATACCTGGAAGAATTCAGCAGGTCTGACAGCATCTGCGGAGAGGAACACAGTTAATGTTTCGAGTCATTCGGACTTGAAATGTTAACTGTGTTCCTCTCCGCAGATGCTGTCAGACCTGCTGAGTTTTTCCAGGTATTTTTGTTTTTGTTATGCATTTCTACCACTTTGTTTTTGTAACAAATTTCTAGTATTGATTCTTTTCTTCCCTTTTTTTTGGATGGCTTTTTAAAAAAAAACAAGTTTAGATCTTGACATTGGGGACATAACATTTATTGATAAAGTGGTTTATTTAATAGAAATGGTACCCACGTATTGAGACTTCCAGTGACACTACCTCCAGTACGAGCTGTGAAAACTTTGCTAAGCATTAGTTGAGGTGGAGACCTGAAGAGAAAAACCAGCAAGATTATTTGGAAAATAACTCACCGAAAATCAAATATAATTTTCAACTAAACAAAGGTGAGAAATCCCTTACAATATAGAAGAGGTGCCACCATTCATATCAGGTATACAAATGGCAGACTTAATCTCAATGAAGGCCGCTGAATACATTTGACAGTTAATTTTAGTGGTCCAAGGAAATGGAGTGTGGAAGTTACTGTATATGCAAAAACTTTTAACAAGGCTAAATTTTACACCAAGTTGAATTGTTAGAAAGCAATATGTACTAAACGCACAATTGCAAGAACAGTCACACATTTACAAGGAAGATAAATTCTACTAAATGGCCTCAATTCCTAACTCTTATTAGGTGGAAAGCAAGACACAAGAGGCCTCAAAATTTCTGGGTTTCAGGAAGGCAGATAAAACTACCCCACTCCCACTTCCTCGAGGGAGGAAAGGGAGCAGTCAGACATTGAAGATTAAATCTGCTAGGTTTCTGTTGAGTTCGTAGTTTCCTCTAAATTCTGGGGGGGGCAAATTTTCCACTCATAATTGCTGCTCCTGACATATGGGACATGTCTGGGCGAACTATTAGACACTAAGAAATTCCACCCATGCATTTTCTACCCCCCACCCCCACCCCCGTCTATGTCAGTTGAAAACCTTAAAATATCCCAAATCTTTACTAGGGGAAAATAGACCTATTCAAAGAGTATTAATTATTTTCACAAAGCCACCTTATTCAATTGAGAAAATATGACAAAGGCAACATTTCTTATCGGGCCCTTATCAAGCCCCCTCCTCAATGTCAGGGTGAATGGCATCACTCCGACATTCCAACTGACCTCTTAGAGCAAGTGCCATTTAAACATTCTTGCAAGTGCAATGTGCTCAGCTCCTCTAAGCACTGACCCTGTCCTTCCACAATTTGGGGTGGGTTCTGGGCCTTTGCACATAGCAGAACTCCTGTTGGTCTGCACTTGAGCTGCCAACAGCAATTTCAGGGCTAGACATTCTCAGTAGCTTCCTTATTCTTCAAATGGTATGGGGACAGTTCCATAATATCATGTGAAGCAGGAATTATGCCTAGGGCCAGTTTTCGCTGTTGTCATTCATGGCGTCACATAGACAGTAAGGGGTGAGGAGGATTGGAGGTTAGAAAAGAAAATTCATCAATATATGTACACAAATATATGCTGACTGGTGGTTTCGAATCAGCAAATCTGAAGCATTGTAAGGATTGACTGAGGCACTGGCTGGAATGCACAAATCATCTTTTGTAGCATTTATGAATTAAGGGTCAACACAATGTACTATACAATTCCTATATGGAGCCAGTTAACAAGTTCAAAGCAATGTTATAAAATGGGCTCAGCTGTGAGCATGAAAAACTTTAAGCTTTGGCTGAGTCAATCTTTTACCTAGTAAATCCAGCCAAAATTTATTTTTTTTCTTTTAACTTAAAAGAGCTTCAGAGACTGAATGTGTACAGGTTACATAAAAGATTTAACAATTTGTTAGAACGCAAAGTCCTCTCACCGTATCTGGTGGATTTTTAACGTGGAACCTTTGTAACTCATTGCCACGGAGCCAAACATCATTTCACCAAGCATGTTGGCATCTGAGGATGGTCGAGAATTCTGGAAAGTCAAGTTATCAAAAATGAATATCCTGACCTCTATTTAAAGATGCCTTAAAAACACAGACTACTGATTAAATATTATTTTAGGGCTGTATGTATTGTAAAATTTGTAAGCATCATGTAAATCAGAATAATGTGCGACTTTAGAAGTTTCATGCTGAGAAACTGGAAAATACGTTTTAATAGGATGGTTTAATCTGGAACTCACTTCATGACTGCTCCTGCCTTTTTAAAAAAAAAGCTATGAAAAACACAATACAGACAGAGCATGGAGAGAAATCTGTAATAATTATTCAACCATTAACATATCAAAGTTGAGTCAATGTGCACCATGTTCAAAATATCACATGTTGGCAGTCTGTTGGCTCACACATTACTGCAAAAACTAGCCCTTCCTCCCAATGGAGTCACTGCTTTTGGCAGTTAAAAGGAAGGAATATTAACTTGTCTTCATCTACACAAACTACACAAGTGTACCCAGTGCACAATGGATGGATACAAGTCACAATGTAGATCAGAGGGAATATTTTTTATTTGTGGGGATTACAAAACATAATTCAGTAAATATTGATTTAGTCAATAATCTTGGTGAATAACCAGAATGCTCAAGACAGGTATCAGAATTTATTTTCCTTGTCCAAAAGTTAAATTCTTGTTTCCTTAAGGAACAAACTTATATAGGTATTTTGCCTCATGGTCCCCTGTAATGGCGAACATCAAATTACATCACACATAAAAGCCACTATTATCTTTCATTTTCGCAATGTTCAGCATGTGTAGATATTTATAATCAGCAATCTTTGTTTACTTTGTAAGTAGCTTCATCTGAGCAATTAGCTGATCCTGATATACATAGACTACAATGGGGGGTGTACATGTTGTACAGCGGACTTGTTATCGTTTTTAAGTTTCTAATACCTTTTATGGGAGGTTAAATGTCGAGGCCTGTGTTTCTATTACTGGCACCAGAGTATAGAAAGAGGACACTAGATATGTCAAAAATAAGTTAAATTCCCATTGCATATATGGGGCACACTTCAATTTGAGACCTGAAGTACAAAGAGAGGCTCCAAACAGAGTTCATTTTATTGTGCCAAATGGGACGAGGGGTGTTAGTTTTGATGTGGCACTTTAGGCATTTAATGTTAACTTACACTACACTTGAATGACATGTCTTAACTCCAAACTAAGGACAATATCACTAATGGTTTATTCTATCTTTATATTATTTAACATGTGATTTTTTTTAAAAATGTACTATTTCTGTAGCATTAAATTTAATTGTTTCTGGTTTAATATCAAAACAGATTAAAGCAGCTAGTTACCATTGTCATTTAAAATGTTAATCAGCTACCTCGGGATATGCCACTGAAATTTAACTTTCTGCAGCTCGGAAACAATGGCCAGAATTTTTAGCTTGTCGGGCAGGCGCGCACCCGACCCGAATGAACATAAAGTGATGCGCGATGACGTCGGGCGAGTATCCCAACGTCATCGTGCAAATACGCGATATTTTGGTCGGTGGGCACGCGCGGGAGTCAGCAGCACGACTGCCGACAATTAAAAGGCCATTAAAATAATATTTGAATTAAATTTTGATGCCCATCCAACCTTACGGTTGGCAGGCAGGTGAAAAGGCCAAGCGGCCTTTGGATCTTTTAGGAAACCTCATCCACCGGCGGGATGAGGTTTCCAACAGCAAGTAAAAATTAAATAGAAATTTTAGTATTTCATTAATAACATGTCCCTTCTCGTGTGGCAGGGTCACTTGAGGGGATGCGTTTTGTAATATTTTAAAGTTCTTCATTTTTTAATTTTTTAAATCTTCATCTCCCCGAGGCAGCTCTGTGCCTCGAAGCTTTTCCTGTTTTACTGTGCGCAGCCACAAAGTTCCCCGCTCACCCTCCTTCTCCCACTGGCAGTGCTGAAGCACACGTTTCACACTGGGCGGGCCTTAATTGGTCTGCCAGCGTGAAATCGCAGTCAGCTTCCCAGCCGTTCCCGCCTGCCAAGTGTAAAATCCTGGCCAACAAAGAAAACTTCAGCATGTTAGTTCGTTAAAATGACCAGTCATTGACAAGCACTAAAAGGTTATCAGCATGGGTTGTTTTTATTCAATGTTGATGGCTGGTGGGTAAACCATGGAAGTTAAGTTGTCTTCCCATGGTGCTAAGAACTGGCCCAAAATGATTAACCAATATTATACTCTGTAAGTATATAGCTTAGACTACCATTACTCCTGACATAATGTTGGGCAAATCTGATATTGTATTAAAAGGTATTTTTTTCTTAAAAAAACAGTTCTATTAGATATAACTGAAAAGCTTCACATCTCCAATAGGATAGTTAGCTGCAATCTCAGTTGACATGGCCACTATACATCAACTCTGCCACCTCAATAACAATATAAGCCTCATTACAAAACACTTTGTAACCACCTTCCCAAAAATAAAAAGAATGAATCGAATGAACTAAATTACATTCAATAGAATTTTCAGATTGCAGTTTTCAAAGAATTAGAGAAACTTAAATATCAGGGTTAAAGTTCACATATTCAGGCCTTACCTGGCATTTAGAAGATGGATCCTTAGCATTTGGAGCTGAAGATGATGAGGAAGAGAGGCTGTCTGAAGAGCTGGTACATGTGCTACATTTTGTTTGACAGTATTTCTCAAGAATCTTCACTTGGATTTCACTGCAAACTTTCTGCAAGTAGGGAAGTTTTAAGAGTTAGCAGTGTTCGACTAAATCATTTAAAAAACAGCAAATGGGAAAAAGTGAAGGAAAATATCAAGCTGTATGCCAGAGGGCAGAGATTTAAGGTGATTGGCAAAAGAACCAGAAATGGCACAAAGAAAGGTTTTACGCCTGGAGAAAATATCACAGAAATATGTGGAAAGAACAGGTAAATGGGGTTAACTGGATTGCTCTTTGAAAAGAGCCATGCACACACCATGGGCCAAATGACATACTTCTGTGCTTTTATCATTCAGTGATTATTGTATATTGAGTATCAAAGACTCAGTATGCTAGTGGTACTCTAAAGGTAACATTAGATGAACATAAATAAGAGTAGACCATACAGTGCATTGAGTATGCTCCATCGCTTAATGTGATCAAGGCTGATCTTCAACTCCACTTTCCTGCCCAGTCCACTTATCTCTTGGTTCCTCGAGACACCAAAAATCTGCCAATATCAGCCTTAAATTTATTCAATGATGGGTGCATCCAAAACAGAGGTTAGAGAATTCCAAAGAAATTTCTCATCATCTCAGTGCTAAATGATCAAGCCTCTTAACTTGAAATTGTGCCCTCTTGTTCTAGATTTCCCAGCCAGGAGAAAACGATGTCTCAGTATCTACCCTATCAAGTCCCTTCATAATCTTGAATGTTTCAATGAGATCACCTCTCATTCTTCCAAACCCTAGAGAATGCAGACCCAAATTTAGTCAGCCTTTCATCACAGGACAACCCTCTCATCTCAGGACCAATCTAGTGACCCTTCGCTATACTGTCTCCAAAGCTAGTATATCCTTGCTTAAATATGATGACCAAAATGGTGCTCCAGGCGGTCGTCTCACCAAAGCCCAGTACAACTGTAGCAAGACTTCCTTATTCTTGTACCCCAATCCCTTTCCATTAAAGGCCAACATGCCATTTGCTTTCCTAATTGCTTGCTGCACCTACATGCTAAGGTTTGGTGATCTATGTACAAGTACACTCAAGTCCCTCTGAATATTAATATTTACAAGTTTCACTCCTTTTAAAGAATAATCTGCTTTCCAATTCCTACAACCAAGTGAATAACCTCACATTTTCCACATTATATTCCATCTGCCACCTTGTTGCCCATTGACTTAAGCTGTCTATATTTCTTTACAGCCTGTGTCCTCCCCACAGCTTGCATAACCACCCAGCTTTGCACTATCAGCAAATTTAGAAACATTACTTTGATGATTTAAATAGTTGAAGCCCCAGCATTGATTCGTCCAGCACTCCACTCAGTCTACCAACTTAAAAATGCCTCATTTACCCCTATTATCGGCTTCCTGTCCATTAACCAAACCTCCATTCATGTTAATATATCACCTCAACTCCATGAACCCTTATCGTATATTAACTGTGTGTGTGGCACCTTATTGAATGCCTTTTGGAAATCCAAGTATACCCCATCTACTGGTTCCTACTTGTTACATCCTCAAAAAGAGTTATCAAACACAGTTGCCTTTTTGTAAAACCATGCTGACTTGTTCTATAATCATACTCTGTTTCTCTAAGTGTATTGTTAAGACTTGCCGAATAATATTCCAGAACTTTCCCAATGACGGAGGTCAGGCGAACTGGCCCATGGTTCGCAGTTTTCTCTCCCCTCCTTTCTTGAATAATGGTGCTACATTTGATGACTTCTAATCTACTGGGGCTGTTCCAGAATCCGCCATTTCAGCAGTGATCTCTCTTAGAACCCTAGGATGTAGGCCATCAGATCCTGAGGATTTGTCAGAGTTTAGTCCAAGTTTCTCCAGTACTTTTTCCCTGCTGATATTAATCACTTTAATTTCCTCTCACTTTTTAGCCCATAGGTCACCCTCTGTTTCTGGTATGAAACTTGCGTCTTCTACTGCGAAGACAGACATATTTGTTCAATGTCTCTGCCAATTCCTCAGTCCCCATGATATTGTTTTCTGTCTCTGCTAAGGGACTAACATTTACTTTAGCTTTTATGTTTCTGGCTAGTTTACTCATTCTATTTTTTTCCATTTTCATCAACTTTTTGGTGGCCCTTTGTTGGTTCCTGAAACACTCACAATAAACCTCTTTTAATCTCATACTATCACTAGCCTCCTTCATAAGCCACGGACGGATCTTTCTTGCTTGGAGTTTATTTTTCAATGGAATACATTTTTGTTGAACATTTTGAATGGCTTCTTTAAATGTTTCTCACTATTTACTGCCATGCCTTTTAGTCTATCTACCCAATCAACCGCAGCCAGCTCTCCCCTCATACTTACATAATTGGCTTTAAATTTAAGATTCTTGTTTGTGATTGGAGTATGTTGTTTTCAAACTTAATATGGAATTCAATGTTATGATCACTATTCCCCAATGAATCTCTTACTATGACATTACTAATTAACCCTGCCTCCTTGCATAATACCAGATCTAAAATAACTTTATCCCTGGTTGGTCCAACAACATAATGCTCCAGGAAACAATCTCAAAATCATTCTATAAACTCATCTTCCAGAACACCTTTGTCAATTTGATTAATGCAGCCTATAAGATGATGATTAAAGTCTCCCACAACTAATGCATTGCCTTTGTTACAAGTGTTAGAATCACGTCTCTCAAGACTGAAGTCCTTTTACAAAATGAAAGAATTTGGCATGAACTGTACATGTGGATGTTAACCTGGGGATTTTTTTTTTAAAAAGTCAGAAGTTCACCTTGGAACTGTCAATAAGCAGGCCTCTTCCAAGAAATCATCTATATGGTACTTCAGAAGGACTTGTTTATTTGTGTTGAACTGCAAAGAACTTTAAGTAATGAAACTGGGAACCAGAAAGGCAATCACATGGGAGAGGGGGAAAAAAACATAAGTTGTGAACCTGCTTGTTTTGAAGTCAGTCTTGGAGAACAAGCTGAGAAAGGAAGGCTACCTTGACAGGCTCCCTCACTACCCTGCCTAAAATTGTGTGGCTATCAATCTGTAACCACAGCACCCTCATCTGAGTGTAACTAGTCTGCATTTGGATCTGCAAAACAGAGACCAGTGGTGAGAACTTCCAGGCATCCACTGGGACCAGGGGCTCGTCTTCACATTAGAGAGCTCCACGTCAACAGCATTGAGACTCTGTGGACTTCATCCTTTATTTTATAAATGTCCATCCTCCAAAGCCCATCTGTGCAGAGAGTCTGTGTCTGTCTGCGTTTGTGCGCACATTGGGGGAATTCTTTAGGAAGAATTAGATAGTTATACTTCCCAATTACAATTGTGAGATAATCAGTACTTGCAACTTGTTAAAAGAAGTTTTGTTTCGAAATAAATTAATCATTGAGTTTTTGGAAGATGCCTGGTCAGTGTTTCTTCTGGGTACCAGAAGTACAGGTACACAACTGGCCATTTTGGAGAGAAAATTAAACATTTAAATTAATGGTACGGCCTGTAGAGTAGTGGGGCTTGATAAATTCATGCACTCCTCCCATCCCGGTCGTAACTCAAGCCCCAATAATTTGTTTAATTTTCTGACCAACAGTATAACTACAGTTGGGGGCATATAATCTTACTCCCAAGAGCATTTTCTGACCCTTGCTATTCCTTGTGCAGGTGAAGGAATCTAGCTGTAATAAGGAGTTATAAGATTAAAAAGTGATGCTATGAATTAAAGAGTGTGATTCTATGAAGTAGGGATTAAAAATTAAAGCAGAGTTTATCTGCTGGACAAGGGTTTGAAAGTTCATAATCATGCCTGGGCATAATTGCATGCTCAAGTACACCAACATCCTATGGCACAGGATATCAAATATCCTCCAACACAAACAGGAACTAGCCTCTGCAAATCATGGATATATCACCTCAGTCATTGATAAATTGTAACCTATCAAAATCGAACAATGGATAACTTTCAATTTTAAGGATGCTGCTAAATCAACTGTTAACTAAATCTGGGAAAATGAGTTCTAATCTTAAGAGACAATTGTGTAGCAAGGAAGTTACCACCATCTGCTTCTCAGTATCCTGTTTGCTCAAAGGGTGTTGCCCAGCATGTGCGTTCAACATGCTTCCTGCTGGCTCAGCCATTGTACTATACAAAATATTGGAATCTCAAAATAGGATTGAGATTTGTTGGATTCACTCCAGCATCTCTCAAGGTAAATATATTAGCTATTGCAGTGTAATAACAATATTTTTCCCTTTAAATTGGGACAGAGGTATCTCACTAAACTCTTCAGCTTTCTACGCTAGGTTTTAAGGTAAATAACATCTTAAATTTTGATGGATAACTTAAAGATCTCCCTGTAACATTAGAACCAGCAGCCTCTAATAGAAACAAGATTATACTTTCTTTTCCTAGGACTATCAATGTTGCAATTGACTTACCACCAAATGCAAATTGCGTGTTTGGTTCTTTAATAACCCTTTTATATAATTTAGAAAAAACGACATTGGACGGGATTTTCCAGCCCCGCCAAAGTCAATAAGGATTTGAATGGCCTTTGTGGTTCTGCTTTTTAATTTGGCCCCGAGCCACTCATACTTCTTCAGAAGAACCTTTTTTTAAAAAAAATCCTACTTATGGAGTTGGTACCCACGTGGACCACAACAACTGGATCCTCCCTTTCCCATTGCAAATTCCTCTCCAGCCCAGAGGACATTTCCTTTTAGCTCTGTCACCAGGCAGGCAGCACAGCTTTCAGGACGCAGGCTCTCGGCTGCAGAGAATAGTTTTCCCCCGACTATACGGTCTTCTACTACAACTACATTCCTTTATATTCCCCCCACTTGAATGGCTCCCTGTCAGTTTGCTCGCCCACCAAAACTACAAGAAACTCAGTCCTGTTGGACAATTGCAAGAGCTGAGGTTCCTCCATTGCTTCCTTCTGGGTCCCCATATCTGCCTCACTCAGTTAGTCCCTCTTGTCACCCTGGACATTAACTATAATGTGGCAGCATTCAGTGTTACACGGCCTCAAGACAGCAGCTTCAGTAACGTCTAATATGCATTCAAATCTAAAATTCCCATTTATGGTGTCAGGGGAGTTGGCCAGGGTAAATACATCACAAGACACATCAAAATTGGTACTGCCGGTGTTTATCAAAACATTGATTGCACTTGTAGACTTCAAGAAGTTTAGTTGGCAAACATACCAACCTTGAAACGTGTCGAAAAGGTTTAGTGGCACGTGAAATACTAGCAGCCTAGGACAAAAATAGAGAAGGAAGTAATAAAACGCAAGATCAAAGTAAAGCCAAGAATTGACCTACCACTAGTCCTGAAGCTTTGCCATTCACTGCCTCAAAAGAACTCAACACACTCTGAACACTTAAGCAGAAAAAAGATCTCACCAACAGACTCTAGAATTACAGATTACATAAGTAGTAAGAAAGAAACCCTACATAGCTAGACATCACAGACTGCCCTTTCCCTTCATCACATATCTGGTCAACGGCTTTTCATCTAGCCGAGAAAAGATTCAGACAGCCACCCACAACACATGATTAAAAACCTGCTGCCCCTCTGCACTGAGTAGAGATTGGACCCCCACTAACTCAGCATAAATCAAGACAATATCCCATTCCTGTAAAAGTCATAACCCACTGAGCTTATACCCACCCCAAACAAGCAATGTTCAGGACACCCCAACTAATTAGTCAATGACCAATTCAATATCAAGTATGAAAGCAGGAAATTATCAATATAAAAGTTGAAGTAATGACTCTAGGACTATCTCAATGAACCATGGTAAGAAATGGAAAGAAAGGGTTAGCCAAAACCTTTAAAACCATACTGAACAAGCATCCCCATCCCCTCCACTGCAGAGAAAATAAGGCCTTATCACTCCTCCTTCTCAAACTTAGTACCAAGCCCCAGTGACCAGAATCTCAATAACCACCCAACCACCACAATGAACTAAAATCAGGGCTATCCCACCATAGGTGAATGAGCAAGCATGACCCCCCCAGTCCACTGAGAACTACAGATACGGATCTCCTCAGAGCAGAAATCATCACATCAAGTCCCCATTCTTCCCCTGCAAAGAAATAAGTTGCATTCTTAACAATTATTTGCAATAGCTTAAAACCTCAATCAAATCCTCATTTGACCTTCAAGATTACAGGGCATACAAACCTAATTGATATCTCCTCATATTCTAACCCTTGGAGTCCTGGGAACATCCTGAAATTGCACCACAGTACTTCCAAAGCCAGTATATACTGAGGTCTGGCGCTCAGAACTGTACACAGTGCTCCAGATGTGATCTTACAAGGCTTTGGTTTAGCTATGGCAAAACCATCTCTCTTTATAATTTTAGCCCTCTAGATATAAAGGCTAACATTCCATTGGCCTTCTTGATTTTTATGTCAACTGTCACATTTTAATGATAAAATAAATGCACCAAACACTCAAAGAGAATGTGCATACACGTTGTAGATTTATTTACTTAAACCAGGCCGGGGTGGGGGAGGGGGGGATCATGGGTAGAAGGCTCGAAGGCATCAGCAGCAGGGATGTGATGTGGTCACAGGCCAAAGTGAAATGGAGGCTGGATCACATGATACTTCTCTAGTGCTTGCATACTACTATCCCTTAAAAAGGCATATTACACCACCCCCTTTTCTTTTTAGAAGATATCTTCTCCCCTTCCAAACAAGTGTAACTATTTACAATACATATTCATGTTAAATTACCATTACATGAGTGCATAGTACTGATGAATCTGAGTCTCTAAAGCATAAATGTAGTCTGCTGGTATGCCCAGATCTTGTTATGGTAACCTTGTCCGGGTGTTTCTTTAAATGCTCAGTGAGCTGTGGGATTGGCATTCTTGGATGTTGTTGCTGGCTGCATTTAGGATCTGGTCCTTATGCAACAGGACTGCACGTTGGTTGAGGAGCCGGAATGGATCAGATTTGTCCTTGGTTACGCCTCACCATAACACCTGTGTGCAAGGACTTTAAAAGGACCTTGGTTCTGAACAAATTCTTGTGACCTCGATTGGTTACCACGTACCTTCTTTAGGATGCTGATGTGAACTTATTGTCCCAACTGTAAACTTGGCAGTTCTGTACCTGCATTTTTATCATGCACTTTGGTCATTTTCGCTTGCGATTTTAAAAGTTGTTCTCTCATTTTGAGAGTAGAACAGGCAAGAGTAGGTAAATTGGTGCATATTGCTCTGTCAAACATGATGCTCTGCTGGTGATGGAATAGTTACACTTAAAGGGTCACTCTCAGATTTAATATTGCAAATGCGTAGATCTAGCTTGATTGTCTACATTTGGAGAATTATGGATTTCACCGTGCGAATCATTCGTTTACCTAGATCTAATGGCCTAGCTAATGAGATGAAGTAGCATGATCTACATCCCACTTCTCACATCCTGAAGCGACTCACGAATAAATTGCGGACCGTTATCTGTAATGATCTTTCTAGGCACACCAGAAAAGTGCTATTTTCAGTTTATGTCAAGCACAACTGTCATGCATATTGTATTGTGCAATAATCAAATAATGGGGTACTTGGTGAAGTAGGTCGACAATGACAATGAAGTCAGTGCCATGGACACGAGGTTGGATGCTGTTTTGGACTGAGGATGGGTAATAACTTCATGTGGAATCAGTGATTCTTTAAGCTGACTTGGCATATGCTCTTGACATGCCTCACGACTTCATGACAACTTTGTCATTGTTCACGCCCAGCCAATAGACAGTCTCACTTTCGAGTCCTCTCATTTGATCTATGTCCATGTGTGATTGATAAAGTTTAACAAGTTCGCAAATATTCTGGTACGATGACCTGTATGCCTTAAAAACGGCTCCCCTGGAGATGCCTAGCTCATCCCGATAAGGCCAAAAATGGTCTTGGTGTCGTGGACATACTGAATTGAATCAGGCCATCCTTCAAATGATGGTTTTCCACAGTTCCTGTAGTGTGGAATCTGTCACCGTTTCTTCTTGTAGCTGCTGGCATTTGCATTGCACAAAATATACCAGATCAGTTGATGGACTTGCATTCTCCTGCAAGCGTAAAATGTTGCAGCTTCCTTGAAACTGCCAATTTTGTCAAAGCATTCTGGATATTTCAATGTTAAGTCATGAACTAAGGCGACAGGAGTACTTTGAGGTTGATCTGCCATGTGAGGTCTGACTAATTCCACGGATTGTCACTAGAGAGGGATCACGGCATGCCAGTAGACCTGCGATCATTGGGGCTTAGTCTCCACAATACAGAATATCTGCTACACCCAGGAGGTTGCTTGTACTTCTACTTCAGGACTATGGACCCTACACAAGGAGTGGTTTAGACAGAAAATTGTGGCGTAGGATTGCGCCATGGTCTTCCATGTCTGTGGATATATTTCTTTTAAAACCCACAAAGACAGTATGTTGGCACTTGCTCCTGTATTAATCTCAGCCAATAACTAATTGTTACAAACTTTCTTATGGCAGAATTTGAATCTTGGCAAACACTTCAAATGGTGTGACAGTATCTATGTTTTCCATAAAATTGATGGCGTGAAAGTGGTGTTCATCCCTCTTCATCTTGATGATGTGCGCAACATGTTTTTGCTCATCAATCACCTCACATTTCTGACAGGATACCGGATGGTCATTTTTACTGAAGGCATCAGTTGTGTGCGGCCTGTTTGGATCACTGCATGGCCCTTTACAGCCGCAGACTTTGCCCCAGTGCACTGCAGTTGTCAATGGCCCTTTTGCCACATGTCTTAAAAGCTGGGCATTTACTCAGTGCAGGCAGAAGGCCATGCCTTCTACATGTCTTGCTAGGTTTGTGTACTCTAATGAATGTGTCAACAATTGGGTTGTACCTAGGACCTGCAAGCATCGTCGACCTGCGAGGACTGCTTTGTACTTGTGTTGATCCATGAGTAGCTCTTTGATGCTATATGTTTTGGGCATCTAGCAGATCTTGCTGGAATTCTTCATGGAAATGGAGGCGATCACCAACTCAACAATTCTGGCTGCTAGCTCTGCGTTTGAAAAAAACTCACAGTACATACCCTTTTCTCTGCTTCTGCTGACGAAGTGGTCTATGGATTCTGTAGGTTGTTGTCAAAATGACATGAACTCTGGTCTATGAATACAGAAGTTTAACCTGATTCTGAACCAGTCTTCCAATGTAGCCCATGCCTTTTGGGGATTCTTTAACTTATCTTGTGTTAACCCTGACATATTCAGCCTGTGTAGGTCTTCATTCCCAAATTGCTGAGCAATTCTTCATGGCTTGCTTGTTTGGTTCAGATACACCTGAATCAAGAAACCATAACTCTGTACGTTGTTTAAACATTTTGAAATTTGGATAGTAGGTCAGATCCATCCCAATTCAAACTTAGGAATTTTGTGGACATTGACAATATCCTTTGGCCTTCCTCATTTCACTCAATTTGTTTTTCAGCGAATCTTGAAGCTACCCATTAAAAATCGGGCCAGGAAAGGCTGTGATTATAATGATGGTTTGGTTTGTAATTTTTTTTTTTTGACTCTCAATATTGATCTGGCCCACACCCTGATCACTCGCCTTTCCTGACTGAGCTAACCCAGCACTGGTTCTCTTGATGCGCTGCCCCACTCACTGAACTGACAGGCTACGCGCTGCACTCTCACCACGAGGGATCCACCTGCTTACCAGCTCTCGACTTGGGCACTAACACAGCCTATATCTTCAATGCTTTTCTGTGCAGTCACCACACTGATTTCAACTCTCCCCAACACTGCAAACTTAGTGCAAATCGGACCAGAACATAGAGGGTCATCTCATGCCATGCAGCATGACCTAAGGCTGTTCAACATCTTGTAGCCACACTGTTTGACCACCGCTAAACACTATGTCGTGTTTTTATAATGATATAAAGGCACCACTCATAAGGGATTGTGTAAACATGTTACAAGCTCATTTATTTAAACTAGGCACATGAAAACATATATACATGGGTAGGAGGCTTGAAGACATCAGCAGCAGGGCTGTGTGCTGTGCTCTGCTCACAAGCCAAAATGAAGCAGAGGCTAGATCATATGACAGTTCCCCTCTAGCGAAGGCATGCTGCTATCCCTTAAAAGGGATATTACAATACGTGCCACTAATTTTAATGTTATGCACACAGGCCCTTAAATTTCCTTGGACCTCCGTAGTGCCCGGTGTTTCATTATTTATATCTACAGATCCGCTTCTAGTCCAAAATTTTTCCACTTAATTTATTAATGTTTCTTAGCAAATTTTATGTGCTCCCATTCACACTACTTACCATGTCACTAACCTTTGCAACATCAATAATCATATATATCTACTGTGTTATCAAAGTAATTAATATAGTGAATAGTTGAGACCCCAGTATAGATCGTTGTGGGACAGCATGACTTACTTCCTTCCAGTTTTGAGTACATATCCATAATCCCTACTCTGTTTTCTATCACCTAATCAATCTCCTAATCTGGTCAATAACTAGCCTTCAATTTAGTGGGTTTTAATTTTGGCCAAAAGTCTCTTATATGGAACCTTATTGAATGCCTTCTGAAAGCCCATGTTAACGACATCCATAGATATTCCCCTGTCTATTCCTTTTGTTACTTGCTCAAAAAAATCAATTAGGTTTGTTTGACAGAGCCTACATTTTACAAATCCATGTTGGCTCTCTCTAATCAGGTCAAATTTTTCTAAATGCTAATCAATGTCCTAAATTATAGGTTCCAAAAACTTCCCCACAGCAATTTCAGATATATATATTTCCTGGATTTTCTCTCTCCTTCCCTAAATGATGGAGTCACATTTGACATTTTCTGATCTAAAAAGGGGCAATTCTTTCTTTGAGAGCACTTTGGAAGATTATGGCTGAAGTATCAGCAATTGCTTCACCTGCTCCCTGAGACGAAAACCATCAGTTTTGGCAACTTCATTCTTTAGTGCCACTATTTTTTCTAATACGGTTTTCTTTCTTCAAATTTTATTAAATTACAGTCCTCAATACATCATTAGCTTCCCTGGAATGTCAGGAATAATATCCTCTTCACCTGCTGTGAAGACTTACAAATTAAATTGTTCAACAAGGCTGCCCTTTCCTTTCCCACCCCCCCAACCATTTGCAATATTATCCACATCCATTTTCAAAGGGTCCACATTACCAGAGAGGAGCCCTTTTCCTTCTAATAATTGTTAAAAAAATGCTAGTCTTAATTCCCCTCAAGTTTCTTTGCATATTTTTATTTTAAACTGTGCTATTTTTGTCTTCCTATGCTGTTTCCCTAAGCTGCATCAGTGACCACAATTCACAAGTCCTTCATTGGCTGTGATGTGCTTTGAGATGTCCAACAGTCATGAAAGATTCTTCATAAATGCAGATTCACTCCTTATTTCTGGCCACTCTATTGAGCATTATTTCAGCTCCTAACCAATAGGTTAATCGCATCAACCCCATTGTATGGAAAAATAACTTGTTTTACCCATCTCTTTACTCAGAAGCAACTCAGCACCACCTTCCACTCATCTACAAAAAACTAACCTAATGTAACATTGCCCCTTGCCCTCCCCCTTCTGAAAGCAAAAGCACTCTCTTCCAACCAATGATGAAATTGGGCCCAGGCAATTTTGCAGCTGCTACCCACCACCACCCCTCAAAACCACAAAGGGTTACTGACCTTGTGACAACCAATCCTTCCCTTTCCACTAGTGCCTCATCCTATCCACCCTGACCCCCCTCTTCTTCTGCATTTCTATCTCCTCCTTCCCCAACCAAGAAATGGGCCTTAGCCCATTTTCATTGACCCAATTGCCTGCCCTCTATTTCCCTTTCTCCTCTTCCCATCTCTCCCTTCTTCCCCAACTTTTCCTCCACTGTAATCTTGCTATCCTATCACCTTCTAACCTGAATAAGAAGTCTCAACTCTCCATTTGGAACATGGAAAATTCAATCATAGCTTATTAATTAAAAAATTTACTGCATAACAGAAGTCTTTTGACTTTGGGATGTTATGCCTTATTTTCAACTTTTATATCCATATTGCTAACCACTTACCACACCTTAAATGATACTGTTTAATAAAGAGCCAGGAGCCACAGTAAAGGCAGATGGGCAACTTAAAACACTTTTCTGTACAGAGGCAAACTCTTGCATGCATGGAAACCATATTTCATATTTTTCAACAAACATGTAACTATCTTTTTGCTTGAAGTTCCAGGTCATTTGCATAACTTCACTTACGAATACAAGTTGTGCAGTCGAATGATAATCACATGTCTTCTTTAAGAACTCGTGAATTAGGAAGGCGCTTAGATCAGAACGAAATCTCTTGCATTGCAGTATCATGTGATGGAACCACACATGCACACGCACAAAAGAAAAAAAAAGTGGAACTAAGCTTCCAGTGCATAAAAACAGGTTTGTGACACTACCAAACTTTTGCATTTCCACCCTGGCACCAACACTTCCCAAAAAATTCAATTTTACTGCTTTTTTTCTTAGCAAATTGGTGGTGTAGTGGAACCCAAGCAAATTGTGATCTGATGAATTGCTTCATTTTATTTAATGCACTGAATCAATGCCATAAAACTTTAATTATGAACCTGTACATTAGATCGCAAATTTCCAGATATATCAAACTAGTCTAGTCAAAATATATGTCTTTCATGTCCTTAGGCTTCCCCAAAATGACTATGGTTTCACCAACCTGAAACATTAACTCTTATTTCTCTCTCCACAGATGCTGGCAGACATGCTGAGTTTTTCCAAGCAATTTGTTTTTATATTTCAGATTTCCAACATCTGTAGCATTTTGCTTATGCACACAAAATGGTTCCCGATTCAGGGCACTGGATCTTTGGGGGTGGGGGGGTAAGGAAGAATGCAACACGTGCATGATTTGGAAACTTCTGCAAGAGCCCACAATTCTGGATTATCTTTCTAAGATGATATCAAATTGTAACATTTCATAATGAATGTTTCTTCCCAGTTTTTACTCCAACCTCAATGCAAACAGCTTATCCCATAAAGGATATAGGTTCCTGAGCCACTGGTCTTTTCCACAGCTATGGTCAATTCTTCTCCATATTATGATTAGAAGCATCAACAGTGCATAAAGTGAAGACTTTTTAAATGTTTTCCATTCCCTAGGCTCAATAGAACGCCTAGATTCCACACAGCTTATAATAAAAATCATACAACAATTTCAAGGGAGGGTAAAGTGGCAGCTGCCAAGATCTGGCACATACAATATTTCTATTAGAAGCCGACATTGTCTCAAGTCTGGCTTTTGTTGCCTAGAAGACTTCAGATGTAACTTTTAAAAATGCAGGACCACATATTGCAAAGTAGCTGGTTTAATTCTTTCTCCTTTCTTCTATCCATTTAACCAATAAGCCTGGAAAATGTTAAGACAAATTAAACCAATGTAGGGATGATTTTTCACACTGGCACAGATCAGACTAAACAGACATCGATTTGACAAAAAAATAATTTATGACTTACTGAAGCTGAATTTTCCTCAGTTTTCTTTGTTGCTTTAGAGTCAAACAGAACATTTCTTCCTCGTCGCTCACAATCTTGGTAGACAATAAGTCTTATCTGGCTGGGATTGAACTCTGGAGCTGGCCAGCTTGAAAGAAGAAAAAAATGGTGACAGTGAACGATAATTCCAAGTAAAACAAAAACTTGCATCCACAACCTCTTGCCATGATGCAGTCTCTGCCCAAAAAGATGACACCCCAGAGCTCTTGGCCCTAAGCTCTGCAAGCATATCCCAAAACTTACTGAAAACCAAACCAGGATTAGGAGGGGATGTATGAGAAAGGAAAATCAAACATTTTGACACAAGCCTTCACAGATACTAGTTAGAGTGTCAAAGACGGCTTCATCATACAGCATTGCATGGAAACTTATAAAAAAAATTGGAATGTTTATTCCACACAATAATAATGATTTGCTACAAATGGCTAGCTTTCCCTCCTATCCACCTTCTTTCTTTAGGCAGTGCTGACCATTCTTCAGTTTACCACCAGGTGGGGTCTGTTTTGGCACCATGGTACATGAGAGGACCCCAGAATGCCTAACATAAAGGGAACACTGCCCTCAAAAATGTGAAAGGGAGCTTGCATTAAATGAGTTTTTGCTCTTTAATATTCCCCAAAATTAGTTGAGAATTTAAAAAGACACTTTAAAATCAAAATATTCATAGTTAAGTTAAAACTATGTTTACATTTATAAAGCCTCTTTTTAAATAATTGTGTTGTTAAAATCATCTCATGACCAAATTTTTATATTTTACAAAATGAAGGGACATGACATTATCTGTACATCTGAATGCTAACCTGGGATTTTTCTTTTTAAAAAGGTCATATGCTCACCTTAGAACTGTCAACAAGCAGGCCATTTCTAGTAAAACACCTGACCTTTATGGTACTTGAGGAAGATCTGGTTGTTTGTTCAGAACAGCAATCACTAATTGATGTGGAAAAAACTGAAAAGGCAAAGGTTGATAACTTGTTGGAAATCACATGGGAGAGAGAGAAAAAAAAACTTTTAAATTGTGAACCTGCTCGTTTTGAAGGAACAAGCTGAGGTAGGAAGACTACCCTAGCTGGCACTCTCTCTCTCTGCCTTGCCTAAAATTGTGCAGGCTATCAACCTGTAGCCAGAGAATCCCAAATCTGACTAACTGGTCTGCATTTGGACCTGCAAAGCTGAGAACAGTCGGTGAGAACTTCCAGATGTCCACTGGGACCAATGGCCCGTTTTCACATGAGGGAACCCCCTGGTCGTCAGCGTCGAGACCCTGCAAACTTTATCCTTTATTTTATAACGCCCATCCTCTAAAACCCATCTCTGCAGAGAGACTCTGTTTGTCCTTTGTGTGTGTGTGTGTGTGTGTGTGTGTGTGTGTGTTTGTGTGCACGCATGTGGGTGCAGGTGGGTGTGTACACTGGGGAAATTCTTTAGGAAGAGATATAATTGTGCTTCCTGATTACAATTGTGTGTTAACCAGTACTTGCAACTTGTTAAAAATAAAGAGGTTTCATTTTATAATAAACAATCATTCTAAATTTGTTGAAAGAAGCCTGGTTCAAGGCTCTTTTATTCTGGGCACCAGTAGGGAAAATAGGCGATTAATTTTCTCACCAAATAACCAAACTTTTAAATTAATGGTGCAGCCTGTGGTGTAGTGAGCCTGGATCATACAGGCACTCCTCCCATCCCGGTCTTAACATTGTCATTAGTGATTAGTTTTTAGTTAAACTGAAGTCACTACTTTTTAAAAACAATGAATCAAATCTTCATGTCCTTTGCCTTACAAATAATATATGTACCATACACCTGCAAAATGAATTCTAAATCAGAATATTCAGCAACATATGTTTTTCTCACTTTATGTAACTTATGGATGTATGAAAAAGATGGCGAAGCGGCTACTGGTCAAACAGGCCTGTCCTACAAATTTCTACTCAGTAAATGCAAGCAAAAAAAGAGCAAAATGTTCTTCCCATAAATTGCAAATGTAATTGAACTTTTCATCAGATTGTACATTGGCTTTGACAAAGTACCAACTTGCCACAAAATGAAATACACTTTTTAAAACCAATGATCCTTCCTAACGAGCAATACTTTTGTAAAGGTATAAAGCCATGAATCTGCTATTTTAGCATTTTCTTGGAAAATACTTTTCATGATCATTGGACATCTGAAAGCACTTTATAGCCAATGAAGTACTTTTGTAGAGTAGGCACTGCTAGAATGTAGGGAATGCAGGTGGCCAATTTGCACACAAGCTCCACAGAGGGCAATGTGGCAATGGCCAAATAATTTTTTTTTTTTGCAAGGTTGATTGAGGGAAATAATGCCCAGCACATAATTGCCCTACTTTTCTTTGAAGTAGTGCTAGGGGGTCGTTTACATCTATATGAAAGGGCAGAAAGGGGCTTTAATATAAAATCCCATCCAAAAAGACAACACCTCCAGAAATGCTTCACTCCCTGAGTACTGCACTGGAGTGTCAGCCTTGATTTTTGTGCTCAAGTCCTGGAGTGGGACTTGCACTCAATCTTCTGGCTCAAAGGCAAGAGTGCTACCAACCGAGCCTCAGTTAAAACAGAGCAACAAGCTACTTTCACTAAGTTGCTTACTTCAGCCTCCAATGCATGATTCACCGAGAAAGATGTTGTGCCACCGGGTTCATATGATTTTACCAATACATTTTCATAACCATTACTGTGAAGTGCATAAGTACTACTGCTTGGTAAATGCTTCAATTTTCTCCATACTTCTCTCTCTTTCCTATAACTGAAGATGGATTAAATTTACTTCTGCTTTGCCAACATTCTCCAACAGAAAATGAAAGTCAAGTGATCACACTGTGGGGAAAAATCAGATTGCTTCATTAATTCTGGTGCATTGCTTCCTGCCTCCTGTTCATTATAGAAACACTTTATGACTGCATATTTGTCCTTTTTATTGCTAAGAGGTCATCCTCACTAACTGCTGAACCGAAGAAGTTTTAACTTGGTTGCATTTACATTATCTCTAAACAATGAGCAGTGCCCAGAGGCCATATCACTGTACTATAACATTCCCACTGCTATAAGACAAATTATTTTTCAGTAAAACACCAGTTTTGCAAACAAGGCAGGCACAACTAGGCAACTCCTACACTTTTTCACTCAACTTATTGGAAACTGCTTTTTTTAAAAAAAAAAGCAAGCATAACATATGGACTAAATGTGTGTTGTGTGTTAAATATTACTTTTAAATAGATATTTAAAAACTGCCACAGCAACTTACCTTTGTATAGCACCTTTAACCAAATAAAACACCCCAAAGCATCACAGGAGCCTTAAAAAGCAAAATTAGGTATCAAGTCACATAAGGAGATATTTGGTCAGATGGCCAAAAGTTTGAGCAAGAGGCAGGTTTTAAGTTCGGTCTTAAAAGGGGAGAAGAGAGAAAGAGAGATAGAAAGGTTTAGGGTGGGAATTCCAGAGCTTCAGATCTAGGTGGCCGAAGGCATAGCCAATGGTGGGGCAATTAAAATCAAGAATCCTCAAGAAGCCAGAATTATGTGAGCTCATATCTTGGAGGATTCTGGGGCTAGAGGGGATGAGAGAGATAGGAAGGGGCAAGCCATGAAAACAAGGATGAGGAGAATTTTAAAAGAGGCGTTGCTTGACTGGGAGCCAATGTAGGTTAGTGAGCACAGGGATGATAGGTGAACCAGACTTGGTTCAAGTAAGGCAGTGGTTCCCAACCTGTGCCCCACAGCCCCAATTGGGGTCGTGGAAACATCAAACAGGATTGAGAGAAATAAAACCTCATTGATTTGCTGTCCCATTCCTTTGCATTGTCCTGGCAATTAATTTTTTCATCCAAACAGCTCAGCAATGTGACTATTTCTCAGTGCTGATTGGCTGTTCCCTTGCATCCTATCCCATGACTTCTTGTTGCCAAGAGCTTCAGCAGGGAAATTAGCAGTGCACTGTTAATTTAAAAGGAGGTACTTTCACAGGTTGGACCTGAAAGCCTTTGTCTATCAATCACTCTACTCTCCATTCAATCAATCAATCTAAAAACTATATATTTTTAAAGTTTACATCAGAGAAGGAAGGGTTTTGGCCTGGTGTGTCTGATCTGGTAGAATCTAAATTGATGAGGGTTCCTGACTTTCACAGTTCTTGATTTTTAAAAAAAAATAAAGTTGTCTTGTATGCAGACAACACTTATGCTGGATTGTAGCCATCTCCGGTACCTTGCCAACTGGTGGCTCATGAGAGTTTAGATGATTAGTATTAATAGCTCACCAATTATGAGAGAAACTAACCCAGCATCACCTAATCCCCACTTATTTCTGCAAATTGTAAAAGTGCAATCCAGTATAAAGCACTGTCTGCCTACAAGTCAACATTATTTTAAAAAAGAATCATGAAAATCAAGAACCATTATCAAGTTGGATTCTACCAAAAGGGCCAAAAGCTTTCCTTCTCTACACCGAGTCCAGAATTTTCACCACTGATTTTCATAGTTATATGTTGATATTAAATGTGGGTCTGGAATATGCCAACTTTAATAATTATATATCAATGTCATTACACTGCTTTATTTCTGACTTGTTTTTGTTGGCATCTGGGGTCACTTTAATTTTCGAATGTTAAAATGGGATCATGTTGGAAAATGATTTGAAAAGCACTGCAGTGAGGACAAAGGCAGGGGGCTTTGGATGATCAAGTTTACGGACGGTAGAGTACGGGAGACCAGCCAGGAGCATGTTTAAAATCAAATCTAGGGGTAACAAAGGCACGAATGAGGGTTTCAGCAACAGGTGAGCTGAGGCAGTGGCGAAGTTATGCGATGTTATGGAGGTAGAAATAGACTGTCTTAGCTATGGCTTAGATATGAGGTTGCAAGCTGATCATGGGGTCAAATATGATACCAAAGGTTGCAAACAGTTTGGTTCAGACTCAGACATGGAGAGTCAGTAGCTAGGGAAAAGAGTTTGGAGAGGGGACTGAACATAATGGCTTCAGTGTCCCCAGTAGTTAATTGGAGGAAATTTCTGCTCATCCAATACTGGATTATCAGACAAGTAGTCTGATAATTTAGCAACAGCAGAGTCATCGAGAGAGGTGGTGGGGAGGTGGATCTGGCAATTAGGGGTGGGCAATAAATGCTGGCCTAGCCAGTAGCTTTGACATCCTGCAACTGAATTTAAAAAAACATGTGAAAACTAAAGTTCATCATATGATAGGGGTGTGAGGCAGGAGAGAAAAAAGGAAAACCAATACATTCAGGAGTGTTCACTCTTTTGCACTCAAAAACTGTACCATAAATGCACCATTGGAAGCTAAGAAGCAAATTATTTTTCAGCTCTATTGATTCCAGTTCTTGCCTGGTTCAGGAAGTATAAGCTCACATTAGTTCTGCTTTTAAGTACTGAACCATAGAAAACAAGGGGCAAGAAAACATGAGAAAGTAAAAAAGAGAATATGGAATTAATGGGCAATTTCTTCAATTAATGATATACAAACTGCTGACAGCATGAATTTTCCTTTAGCTATTAAATGTTCAACTTAATTAAATATGAACATTTTCACTTGTTGCATTTTGTATATTTACAGATCAGGTTTAGACAGTGTACAATGTGTACATGCTGTATATCATATATTGATATCCCAGTGTATTGCGTTAACTGCCTTGGTAAACATATACATTTCCATTCCTGCAAGTACAAGAGGGTTGAGAAAGTGTTAAAAAGATTATTGGCCCTCATCGTCATATCATAGCCAGGTTATTCCTTAGATATGGGTCAAGGGCATCGGAGCATCCTCGCAGATGTTGATCAGTCCAAATTAGATAAGGCACTTCCCTAGTTACAATTGGTGGCCGTACAATGTTCTGATTGTGTTATATGTCAAAGGTACTTTATTCACAATTATTGAAAGAGTAAACATATTTCACCACAGAACATTGTAGCCTTTTGCAAACAGATGCAACATGTGTCCAGCAACCATGGAGGTGGATCTAAACAGATGGGCAGGAAAGATATGCACAATGTGTTGGAGGACCCCTGAACTGAAGTCTGGAAAAATTGCAAGCTGGGCTTAACAACAAAAAAAAATCAATGCAGCAGTGTATCCATTTAGCCAGGGCATCGTCTATATTCCTCCAGCAGACGTGCGGAATTTATGAGTATTTTTAGTGGAAGATTTTGATTTGGCCCTCCTACATTCTGCTGCATGTGGATCTGCCTTTACTTTTCTCCTGTTCCTCTTTTGCTATATAGTAGCCTAGGCCTTATTCCCTGGTGTACTGAATGAAAAGGGTTCTGAAGGAGAATACTAGCTTGTGCTGAGAAAGATCATTTTGATATCCCAATACTCTTAAATTCTGGCTCCTTGATGTGGTACAGTATGGAGTGTGCAAAATAATAGTGCTGTACTAACACCGTAGGAAATAAAATACATTTTTTCCCAAATGGACACCAAGATACTGTAAGTATTTTGGAAACAAACTTCAAGCATATTTCAGAATCCTTTCATGACAATCATTATGAACATGTATTCATTCAAAAGTAGAATTACAAAACACCTGCTTATTTGCATTGTCTACTTCACCATTTTGTCTACATCAACATTTTAAGTGATAATCTCTGTGCTGTTCTGATACATTATCCATCGAGGACCTGCACTTTAACGAAAGCAACAGTGCAGCAAATAGTATGGGCATGGAAAGGCAGGCGGGGGAAAAAAAAACTTTTAAAAATAGTGAATTTGGGGTGTGGCACCCTGATTAAGTTTGCTTTGCAATTACCGCATGCTAGGGAGAGATGGTGGCGTAGTGGTAATGTCACTGGACTAGTAATTCAGATGCCCAGGGAGTTCAAATCTTACCATTGCAGCTGGTGGAATTTAAATTAAATTAAATAAATATGGAGTAATGGTGACATGACAACTACAGTTGTAAAAAACCCACCTGGTTCACTAATGTCCTTCAGAGAAGGAAATCTGTCATCCTTACCTGGTCTGGCCTACATGTGACTCCAGACCAACAGCAATGTGATTGACTCTTAACTAACAATCAGGGACGGGCAACAAATGCTGGCCTTGCCAGCACCACCCACGTCCCATGAAAGAATAAAGAAAAAAACTCAGTAAATATAATTGTGTGAAGCGTTTTAAAACATTTCAGTGATGTAATAAAAGTGCCTGATTAGTGGTACATCAGACAGTGTTTACTAAAATATGTATTTTTAGTAGAACAAAAAAAAATGCTTATTTTAGTGGTTAACATTTCTCCGCTATGGATTAAAACAGATGCAGAGGGTTGCATGTTCAGGAAAGTTGAGGAGAATAAACAAGCATATTGTATTATACAAATTCAATAGATACTGGCATAGCACAAAGCTCAAGATTCAAGCAGCACAGAGCACTACTTTCATAGTTAACATTATAGCTTTTCTGCCCACTCATCTACTTTATCCCTTAGTGTTGCTTGCATTTTTCCATTCAGAACCAACTACAACATCCTACTGCTTCTTAAAGATAAAACTTGAGGACTGGGTTGTAGAGATATTTCACAACCAGAGTTGATATAAATCAAAGAGCGATAGGAAGAAGCTTTCTCCATCAGCCTGCTGTCAGCATCCAATGAGTTTGGGCAATTTGAATTCAATAGAGTGTACTGTTCATCGGAGTGCACAAACAATGCAAAACAAACCGTCAATGGAAAACATCACACTGAAAGAGGCACTCTTCTTCGATTGGGGTAGAATGGATGGAGTTTTAAGCTGCTTTTATAATACAGCACTGCCTCCTGAAATAATCTTGAAATACTAGTTTTAGATTGTGGGGTGGTTTCAACATAGGCTGGAATCACCAGCTCATATATGGTGCACCGCAGCTCATACATGGAGCACTGCAGCTATCTGTGGCTAAAAATCTATTCCTGGTCAACTAGCATGTCATTCTGGAAGCCAAGATGTTAGAAAGGCAAAACATCTCATTTGGTCTGTGTTACCCTGCCTATAGTGGCACCAAATTCAGTTAGTTAACAACTTCAAGGTATGCAGTGACAAAGCAAAGACATAATTTGTCTATTGACTATGATAGATAGTAGTGTCTGACACTGGGTTCCAAAAGTGGAAAATGTTTATTTCTCAGCATTGTATTTATCAAAATAGGGCATATCAAAGATGCATATGTGAAGTATTTAAATTCCAGTACAATCAGATTAGATCCAGCAAACCAAATTCTATCATAACCACAATTCAATATGTAAACCTCAGATAAATGACAAAACCTGCAAGCAAATTAAAAAACCCAAGAAAAGTCCTGAGAGAATTAGCTGATGATGAAAGCAGAAATGTGGAGTTGTGCACAGCAAACACTCAGTGCAATTAATCCTCTCGGGACCCTTTTCCAAAAGAGCTTGGCTTCATCAGCCTGGCACGAGCTGTCTATTTGGCCTTAGATGCTAACTTTTATCTGCATTATGCAAACCTGACAACAAATCTCCTGAGAACCACAAATATTTCCAGTTCCTTACGGCTCAGAGTAAAACGCAATTTCAGTAAATAAAATTTAAAGGGCAACATCTTCTACTGTTGGTTATTCAGCTTAAAGTGTCAACTTCATTCCCCTTTCCAAGATGGAAGAATTTTGAAGGGGCATTTCAAAAGTGCACACATTCAGTACAACCGAAGCTTCTGTAAACAATTTTAGCTTCTGTTCCAACAAGAAAATATTTCATTAAAAAAGATTGTATAAGAAGCTCTAGCAAAACAAGAAAAGAACATTTAATATACAAGTTCTGAATTAATACTTTTTTGAAAAATATTACCTGGGTAACATCGTCCTGTTGGTAACCCCGGCTATGTAATCCACAGAAAGGTTTCTTTGCTTGCTAACCCTTCCTAATAATAGCTCTGTATTAGGTTCATCCTGAAGCACAAGGCTGTCAGGTGACACACACACACAGATATGAACAGCACTCTGTCAAAGGTAATTCCATGTTCAAACGCATAAACTGCACAGAAGCTTATAGTTGTCTAGATCCTCAGGGACTTGGTTACAGCAGATATCATTTAGTTTAATCTCTTTACTAGCTAGAAAGCATTACTTGTTTCCTGATTAGAACACTTCATAACGTTGCTTAAAGCAGCAGACTCTAGTTCCCAAACGGTCAGGCAGTTTGAGTTATTAGCAGCAGCAAAGAGCACCTCCCCCAGCTCTCTCCTCTTCTCCCCCTCTCCCCAACACATTCCTTGATGCATCAGGATGCCTTCAATCTACAGCAGTGATAGGCAGCTTCTGTTGACTGAAAAACGGGAAGGAAAAGCAATCATGTGACTTGACTCAGTGTACCACCTGGGTCTACAGCGAAGCCTGCCAACCAATCTCTGCACTAGCAAGCTCCCTAGAGCCTGCACTCTTCCAATCGAACCCTCTACTTTCCATCATTTTACTGAGTAACAAAAACCTTGTACATTCACCCAGCTGAACACAACGGCACTTGTTCAATGTCCTTTGTCTAACACAATGCAATAAATAAGCAGCAGCTTACCAAACAATCCTATACAATACTGGCTGGTACTGAGTGTTTTTTCCTTCTTTCACAACAAACCATTAAAAAAAAACTATATTTCAATTTAAACTAATACTTCAAACTAATACTTTTTTCCTTTTTGTCAAATTAACTATTAATTGGCCATTGTTACTAAAATCATTTCAATCTCCCTGTTTTGGACATTTATTTAATACTTATTTCAGCGGGTAAGGAGAAGTTCTCTTTCCCCAGTTAAAAATTTCCTCCTTCCTACAGACAACTCCATTAAATGGCACAAGTTGTCCTCTAAAAAAAATGGCACAGGATTAGTAAATGAGGCAACTGACAAAATGTACATGCAGCTACAATGCACACCACTTAAAAAGGCACAAGGGAAACACACACCATGGTCTATATTAGAACAAATTAGGTCTTCATGATTTTTTGCAGCAGAATTCTTCAATTACATAATCTAGGTTAAAGTAGTAATAATGCTGCTACAATGGAGAGTTGCACAGGCAGGCTCAGATGTTGGAATAAAAACAGAAAATACTGGAAAAACTCAGGTCTAACAGCATCTGTGGAAAGAAAAACAGAGTTAACATTTAGAGTCTGTATGTTTGTTTCACAATTACAGCATCTGCAGTATTTTGCTTTTATCAGATGTTGGAATATCCTGGTCTCCAAAGACATTAGAACAAATGAAGTATAGTTGCAGTGGTCACACCACATCAGTGTTGACATGGAGTCCATGAGGCGAGAGTGGCTGTCCTTGACATCAAGGCAGCATTTGACTAAGTGTGGCATCAAGGAGCCCTAGCAAAACTGGAGTCAACTGGAATCAGAGGCAAAACTCTGCTGGTTGGAGTCATACATTGCACAAAAGGAAGATGGTTGTGGTTGTTGGAGGTCAGTCGTCTCAGTTCCAGGACATTATTGCAGGAGTTCCTCAGGGTAGTATCCTAGGCCCAACCATCTTCAGCTGCTTCAGCAATGACCTTCCTTCCATCATAAAAAGGTCAGAAGCGGGGAGGTTCGCTGATGATTGCACAATGTTCAGCACCATTCATGACTTCTCAGATACTGAAGCAGTCCACGTCCAAATGCAGCAAGACCTAGAAAATATCAGGCTTGGGCTGACCAGTGGGAAGTTACCTTTGTGTCACACAAGTGCCAGGCAATGACCATCTCCAACAAGAGAAAAATCTAACCATCTCTCCTTGAGACGGTGCATAGTGGTACTATCACTGACTAGTATTCCAGAGACCCAAGGTAAGGCTCGAATCCCACCATGGCAGAAATTTGAATTCAATAAAAATCTGGAATTAAGAGTCTGATGATGACCATGAAACCATTGCCGATTGTCATTAAAACCCATCTGGTTCATTAATGTCCCTTAGGGAAGGAAATCTGCTGTCCTTACCTGGTCTGGCCAACATGTGGCTCCAGGCCCACAGCAATGTGCTTGACTCTTAAATGCGCTGTGAACAAGGACAGTTAGGAATGCTGGCCAAGCCGGAGGTGTCCACTTTCCATGAACGAATATTTTTTAAAAATTCAATGGCATTACCATTTCTGAATCCCCCACTACCAACATTCTGGGGGTTGCCATTAAATGAGAAACTGAACTGGACTAGCCATATAAATACTGTGGCTACAAGAGCTAGCCAGAGGCTAGGAATCATGTGGCAAATCGCTCCCCTCCTGACTCCCCAAAGCCTGTCCACCATCTGCAAGGCACAAGTCAGGAGTGTGATGGAATACTCTCCAATTGCCAGGATAAGTGCAACTCCAACAACACTCAAGAAGTTTAACATGATCCAGGACAAAGCAGCCCGCTTGTTTGGCACCCCATCCACAAAAAACATTCACTCCCTCCACCACCAACGCACAGTAGCAGCAGTGTGTACCATCTACAAGATGCACTGCAGAAACTCATCAAGGCCCCTTCAGCATCACCTTCCAAACCCACAACTGCTACCATCTAGAAGGACAACAGCAGCAGACACATGGGAACACTACCACTTGGAAGCTCCCCTCCATGCCACTCACCATACTGACTTGGAAATATATCACCGTTCCTTCACTGTTGCTGGGTCAAAATCCTGGAATAACCTTCCTAACAGCACTGTAGGTCTACTTACACCACAAGGACTGCTGTGGTTCAAGGGGAAGCTCACCACCATCTTCTCAAAAGCAATTAGGGATGGGCAATAAATGCTGGCCTAGGTAGCGATGCCCACATCCCATAAGTGAATATATTAAAAAAAGTCATTGTAGACTGCTCAGTGTTGACTTAGAACTCAAGTGTAGTTGCGAGTCTTTTTCATGCTGGATGTCATAGACACTTCAGTACATCTGTTTCCACTACATGGACAACTTCAAGGAGCTTTAATCACATTAGGATGGGCTGCGGTGCATCTGATAGTTCATCAACAAAAACTTGCAATTACTGTAGTAATACGATAGATTGGGCAGGCTGGGTTTGTTTCCAATGGAATTTAGAAGGGTGAGGAGTGACTTGATTGAAGTATATAAGATCCTGAATGGTCTTGAAAAGGCGGACATGGAAAGGATGTTTCCTCTTGTGGTTGAGTTGAGAACTAGGGGGTTCTGTTTTAAAATTAGAGGTCACCCTTGTAGGACAGGGAGGAGGAGAAATTTCTTCTGGGGGTTGCGCGACTTTGGAACTCTCTGCCTCAGAAGACAGTGGAAGTGGGGTCATTGAATATATATATTTTTTTAAAAGGCAGAGGTAGATTGATTCCCTTGCGCAAGGGAATCAAAGGTTATCGGAGGTAAATGGGAATATAGAACTTGAAACACAAACAGATCAGCCATGATCTTATTGACTGGTGAAGGCTCCAGGGGACAAATAACCTATCTCTGCTCCTATTTCATATGCTCGTATGTTGGTAAAACATCCAAAATGTTTTGTAGGAGCATTAACAAAATTTGACAAAGTCATTTGTCTTAATATCTCCTAATATGGCTAAAAACAAAAACCTGTCAGAGAGGTAGGTTTAACAGACTGTCTTAAAGGAAACAGAGGTACACCAAGGGATAAAGTAGACCCAAAATATATTATGACCAAATCTCAACTGTTTAATATAGTTTTTTGGGGTGAGCCAGTTGTTATATTTTTGTTCTCAACATTCAAAGTTGATCAACAGTGAAATGCGGCACAAGTTGTTGCACAGCACCAAAGAATGAGACGAGTTCAATTTCTCAAATTCCACTCTAAAATTTGCATTAGCAGAATTCTAAAGAATAGCACTTCTCAGTGCCGTGTCTAGATGGGTCCCAGAAATTATAGGGAGATATAATGCAAAGTGAGATACCTTCGCTGTAGGTTTAAAACAATGAATCATATATTTAGTCCGAAAATTATATGTATTACAATGGCATTTTTCCTTCTATCCTACCAAGGTAAATACATCTGTTCCTGTGCCAGGCCCCACATCTCCTATATGTAGATTAATCTGTGGACAATTATTTCAGATTTCCAGCATCCGCAGTATTTTGCTTTTAGCTAGTGGGCAGCCTGCAACTCTCACTGTGGCCACTAAGAAACAATCTGGTGCAGGTCACCCATTTCAACTTTGGTCTCCCATCCAGCAAAGAGACACTGCATTAAAATTTAAATAAGTTACCCCTGCATTGGGAAACATGAGTTTCAACCTCTCAACTCAGTGGTTCGCTCAGTGCTTTAATTTTTGAACTAAATAGTATTTTTAAAATCTCCAATGAAGGCCCCACATTTTACGTTATCTCCCCGTAATTTCTGGAGATGCTGCACTGGGAAGTGGTATACTTTCAGGATTCTACTAATGCCATATTTACAGTGGAGTTGCAGAAATTGAACTCTTCTCATTCTACGATGCTGTGTCACAACCCGTGCCCCATTTTACTGTTGATAAAAAAACATCCAGGGTTACCATCCAGTTACGCCATTTTCCATACGTCATTGCTGAAGCAGGATGAAAAAGCAACCCTGACTACAGAGTACCTCCTCTCTTCCATTATGTCAACCTGCAAGCAAGACACTCAAATGAAACCGGTTAACTAGTGTCAGCTTTTTTTTACCCCCTCAAAATAAGACAATTCACTTCAACCTAAAATTCCTGAACGGTTTGACTATTGAAAGGACCAAAACACACAAAGCTAAGAAGCATTTTAGAGAGAGGCTCTAGGATTCTCCAACTATTGTTAGACATTAAATGAAGTCACTTATCAACACCATCAGACCAGACATTTGTTTTAAAAATACTACACTGTTATTTTTGGTTATAAGTACACAGAATGTTTGGCTATGAATACACCAATTTAACAAATATTAAAAACTAAAAACTGAAATTTACTTCCAAGATTTTGCAATATGTTTAATTAATTTTCATTTGCTGCAATTTGTTAGACTGCAGTAAGACATTTGCCATAAAGAAACCTTTTAAAAAAGTACATTCCAAACAGCATTGTAATTAAAGGTGTGTTGTGTCTATCCACCTCATGTGACTCAACTCATGTGATGTGACTCAATGTCACAAGATAGAGACCAGCTGTGGAAAAAAAAACAAGGATACAGGTCCTGAACGTTTGATTACGATAAGGTGTATATGTTTACAGCCCAGGTGATGTATTTTTCATTGTCTTTAAACTACCTTTCAACATGATACATAACACAATAGTTAAAAATCAGGCATATAGAATATCTTTTGCAAAATGTTTTACACATTTTCTGCTGCTAAGGTACATATTCATTTTTAACTGAAGGTAATGAAGTAGCTCCTTGGGGAGCTAAATGGAGATCAGGAACTAGTGTTTAAATTATATTCGGGCATAGCACACCTATTTATCCACTTTACTCTGAAAGATTACTTTGAAAGGTTACTTTGAAAGGTTACTTGAGGGACGGGGGCGGAGGGGGGGGGCGTTGGAGAAGGCAATGGTGAGGAGAGTGGGAAGTCCTTAACATTGGAAATGTTCACCTGTGGGTGTTGCAAAGGCTCTGATCTACTTGGCAGGTGGGCGAACTGCCACTGAGTAATTACATATATAAAAAACACACACCCACACAGTACTCAAGGCCCCATCTTTGCTGTGCAGTGCCTATAATCTGCCTCAAGGTAAAAATACTTGGTTGAAACATTAGCCTGAAGACAGTTGTGCAGCTTTTAGGTCCCACTTTCAAAGTGATACTGAGCCACCTTTCCAACTGGGGATGTGGGTCAATGCTATGCCACACATGAAAGGAGGTGCTATTTTTTTTTAAAATTATAAACTGAACTTAGTTGTTGAAAAGTGGCTTCCATGAAATAATTTTTTTTCATATTGGTAACAGTCTCCCTCCTCCTTCCAAGGTTCACATGCCTCTTGCATCTTAAAGTCATTTGATTTTACTCCATACTCAGCCACTGCCTGCATCACTCTAGGTTTATTTACTCACCTTATTTTTCCTTCCTACCTCCACCTGAAAAGGTGGACATAAAACCATTAAAGTACAGTAAGGGCTGTGTAAATCTAACATGCAACACTATTTATTTTCTAGTTTTTTTTTCCCCTATACCTCATTTATACTACAAAAGGCCTAAAAAGTTCTGAATTCAGCCACATGGTACAAACCATTTTGGTTCTGAAAAATACATAACCAATACAGCTGGGTATGATTTGCAAGTGCAGTGTCTATCTACAGTTTCACTGCCAGAGTTCTGAGTCAACCCATGAGTGCAGTTAAACAAAATCTACAGATCAATTTAAGTAACCAAAATTTAAAAATCTTCTGATGTAGTCAGACCAGATTGGAATTACTTTAGTCACATGAGTAATAGAAACATAGTACAGTTCCATTGACGCCAACAACACTCCCATACCCACCCCCACATCAGAGGTGGAAGTGAGGAAGTGGTTGAGCAAATCAACATCCCCGCAAGCATTGTGGTATACCGTTTTGTTTGACTGCCTTCAAGCGTTAGCTCAAATCGCTTGTTTCTATAGCTTTGTGGAAGCGAATCACTAAATATTCCTATTGAGAAGGAAACAGCAATGACTTGAATTTTGCACCAGGATAATGAGACTCTTCACCACCACCACCGTGAGCAAGTACACATTAGTACTGTATCATTAAACATACAACTGTTTCAAATCCTCACCAGACTGACTTGGCAGACTTATGGGTGGAATTTAATGTCCTCTCATGGCGAGTTTGGTGGTGGTGGTGGTGGGGCATTTAACCAGGTGGGAAAATGGTGGGTGGGATCCCCTTGTCTTCTCACCCCTGCCTTGATTAAATCTAATTTAATGCCCTCTGAAGGGCCTCAGCATACCGCTGGTATTCACCCAGCGGCAGGCAGGGGCTTCGTCATGCTGGAAGCCCAAAAAACCCTGTTGGGGTTGCTTGCTGGACTCCTGGGTTTTTGGGGGGGTGTCCCTCGTTCAAAAGGCACTCAATCCTGATCAACTGATCCTACATTGGGGGAGGGGCAGTGGGAGGGGGGCTCTGAGCCAGCCCCCCTGCCTTTGCTGCTGTGCCCATCAGTGGCGTTGCCAAGCAATGAAGATCTGCCAGCCTCTGATTGGCCAACAGCTCTAGGGAGGCAGGAGTTCCCTCCTAAGGTCCTTTATCCTGGGGAAGGCCTGCCGCTGCCCAGTTATGTGTCTGATTGGCATTTCACCAGGCCTTCCCGAAAGAGGCAACCCGGGTCTCTGTCCAGTTGGTGGGCAAGATGCTGCATCCCCTCGATTAAGTGCCACTCTACATGTTCAATTGCTTTCAAAAAAGTAACAGCTTGTGTGCAAGAAGTTACCATTAGCTGCATTACCTGCCAGCTTGGAGACACTAAGTTACTACATTTTTGCCAGCATACCCTGGATTAAAATTATCTATAAAGGCCTTGAAGATACGCTGTGCAAACGATGCACATAATGATACAAATGAACATTGATGTACAAGGCCACTTATCTGATATTTTGAAAAAAAAAAGAGGCACAAAACCTTCTTATTTTAGCTAAGTTAAGGCTATAAAAATAATGGATTGAAGGTATTTCACATTAATATGTTAAATTTACCAGAAGGCTGTGGTATTTTAAGTTAGGCTAATCATGGTGGCCATTTTCACAAAACCAAAACAAGGGCAGCTTCGTTAAAGGATTGAGGATGTGAAACCAATCTTAAATAATCGATGCATGTTTGAGTTTTTGTGGGCGAATGAAATGTAAGGCAGAACTTGCACTACCGGGGGAGGTGGTGCATGACATCATGGATGCAAAGAAGAAATTGCCACTCTGTCAAAATCCAGGAACTCCCCAAACAGCATTGTAGGGGGTAACTTTACCGCAAACTGCAGCTGTTCAAGAAGATGGCACCTTCTGCAGGAAGGCTAGACAAATTTGCCCACACCACCCAGATCCCCAAGAATGATAGAAAACCAATTAAGACAGTGCACAACATCTTTGAGCCCATGAAGTAAACTGTACTAAATTATTTGTTTGAACTACTTGCTTTTAGTTTTTGATTTCAACAAATAATAATTCACACTTGTGTTAATACACTAGAAATTAAACACAAAGAAGCCAGGCATGATTCAATAATGTTAGTAAATTACTGATATCTGCAATTAGCCATGATGTTACCTTGATAAAGTTGTAGTTATTGCCAACATATTAATTAACTTGCATGAATTTAGCACAAAAGACAATGGAATTAACACAATTCCGCTAAAATTAGAACTGTAAATATTGCAATACTCAGGATCAATATCAAAACTCTGATCCAGTCTTGAAGCTACGATGGGAACACAGACTAGTTTCACTCTTGTGCTTTATGTCGCCACATGAAACCCGCTAGGAGGTTCAGCTCAGGCACCCATATTTCCAATGTTGACAGAAAAGGCAACATTCTGAGATAATAAACACAATAAACCAGAATATTGTGCTGTAGAGAATTTCTGCACCAGTGAAATATGTTCATGACACAGTATAATATACTGTATGTTATGCAATGAATTATAATTGCAGCGGCTGTTTCCGTGAAGCAGGACTGATATCAAGAGGAGAACAAATAGGATCCTTTACCTTTATCTATAAAAAGGGAACATAAGCACGAGCAGGAATTCAGTAATAGTGTCCAGGAAAATATGTATATAGACCTGATATCAAAAGTTAGAGTAAAGAACATTAGAATCAATTTCTCATTTGATGAAATTAACGTGATAGATATAACGGGGATAACACTGTACATTGAAGCAATATTCTCTGATGAAAACTAATGTAATTGAATCATACAAAGATGGAGACCAACATGTAACATTTAAAAATGAGCTTCAATGTATTAAGATAATTCATTAGAAGGCAGTTGAAACAAACAAACAAACAAACAAACAATGTGATCAGAGTCTAGTTGATAACCCTGAAAAAAAGATATGTATCATCACAAAAGACTGACAAGATACAAGACTAGCAAAACCATGCTAACAGTTGTCGTGGCTGGTGTCTTATGATGTAACAAACATTCAGGACCGGTTAGAAGTGAAAGTGAATTCCCAAATGTTCCTGTTTATTTCCCTTTTGAATTAATGTCTGGTCATCCTTGTGATAGATAGCATTTCCATTCAGATGATTACAGTGGGATATGATTAGAAGTTCCGTTCATTTCATATTTTTTTGCTGGACATCCTGAATGTCAAACATTTGTTGCTTAAATCTAAAATTTAAATTGCAAATTGAGATCAATTTATGGGTATTTGTTTTTAAAAATGGGAAATGTAATAAATTTAAAATGATCTTCTTGAAGCACAGATAGGGACAGACAGACAGACAGACAGAGACAGACCCTCTCCCAACCCCTAATTGCTGCTCCAAAACCCAACTTTTCATGGGATCTCAAATTTCGAAGGCATGGAAAATGAAGGTCTTGCTTTATCAGCTCATATGACTGGAAGCACAACTGAAAACGGTTACATATAAAAATCGGCCAAAGCAATGAAATCAAAACAGAAACAGAATTTTTTTTAAAAAGTCAACTTCATTACCATGATAGCCTTAGAAACCCAAGTGCTCCAGGTCGGACTACCGAAGGTCAATAGCAAGCATGACAGCAAGAGAGTGCAGAGAAGATTTACTAGGATGTTGCCAGATCTTAAGGAGTTGAGTTACAGGGAAAGATTAAACAGGTTAGGACTTTATTCCTTGGAGCGTAGAAGAATGAGGGGAGATTTGATAGAAGTTTACAAAATTGTGAGGGGTATAGACAGAATAAATGCGAGTAGGCTCTTTCCACTTAGATTAGGAGAAATAAACACGAGAGGACATGGCTTTAGGGTGAAAGGGGAAAGGTTTAGGGGGAACTTCTTCACTCAGAGTGGTGAGAGTGTGGAACGAGCTACCACCTGACGTGGTAAATGCGGGCTCACTCTTAAGTTTTAAGAATAAATTAGATAGATACACGGATGGGAGAGGTCTGGAGGGTTATGGACTAGGTGCAGGTCAATGGGACTAGCAGAATAATATTTCGGCACAGACTAGAAGGGCCGAATGGCCTGTTTTCTGTGCTGTAGTGTTCTATGGTTCTAAATAGTGTTTAAACAATGTTAGTGCCACAAACCTGCAATGCACAGGTCACTAGCAGCAAGATAAATGTATTTGCCAGATTTGTTACTTCACTGGGAACGGGTGACAGTTGAAGGTGGTGAGAGATGTGAGATTGGACCTGTATTGCAATTAACAGGATCCTTCTTTACAGTCAAGATGACCCTCATTACAGACCCATCTGCTGCGGATGGGTAAGAGAAACTTCCTCCAATATTTATATAGATCTGTATTCATTAACTCAAAGCATCTTTTTGTATTTGTGAAAGAAAGCAATGATTCTAAATCCTATGAGTCCATTTTTGCCTTTGCCATTATCCTCCACTTCTTTCAATCAACCTATGCTGACGTATGCTTCCAGTGAACTAGAGCACTGGGTACCTTGGAAGCAAATGATGGTAGACATCTCCACCATGAAGAACATCACATCTAAACCTGATTGACACTTCATCTGAGGGGTGCGTGTTCATGTATACTTGGTTTCCAATGATGATTACTAATGATTGCAGTGTTCAATACCATTCAAGACTCTTCTGATACTGAAGCTGCAGCAAGACCTGGACAACATTAAGGCTTGGGCTGATATGTGGCACAAATATTACTTGCCAGTTGTCAACCAATCACCATTTTCAACAAAAGAGAATCTAACCCAGTCCCCATGGCATTCAATGGGATTATCATTGCTGAACCCCCATTGTCAACATCCTGGAGGTTGCCATTGACCAGAACCTTAACTGGGCTAGCCACATAAATACAAGCGCAGAATTCCCAGTCTCTGACCTGCTGAGAGTAACTCACATCCTCACTCCCCAAAGCTTGTCCACCATCTACAAGGCACAAGTCAGCAGTGCGATGGAATACTCTCCACTTGACAAAATATGAGTGCAGCTCCACCAACATTCAAGAAGCTCGACACCATCCAGGACAAAGCAGTCCACTTGACTGGTTTACCATACAAGAACATTCACCGCCACCACCACTGGCACACAATGGCAGCAGTATGTACCATCTACAAGATGCATGACAGAAACTCACTAAGGCTCCTTCGGCAGCATCTTCCAAATCTGCGACCTCTACGTAGAAGGACAAGGGTAGCAGACGCAAAACACCACCACCTGCAAGGTCACACACCATCCTGACTTGTAACTCCAATCGCCATTCCTTCACTGTCACTCAGTCAAATACCTGGAATTTCAGGCCTGTGGGTGCTACTACACCAGAAGGACTGCAGTAGTTAAAAAAAATGGTTCAACACCACCTACACAATGCTCACATCTGATGAAAGAATAAAAGGGTTGACTGGAGAGAAATGAAGAGTGGGAACAGTGGCTTCCTCCCCAAGTTTGCATAAGTGGAGACGAACAGCATCATTCCATTTCAAACATTAAACCTGGTGCAAGTGGATAGTGGAATGGGGACACAGAAATGATGTATAGAAACACACACCATTTCCTTCCCCTTTATTGTTATGAAATACCATATACCTTCAGCCTCAAGATCTAATCAGTTGCAATGTTTTGTTCTCGGAAACAATTAACTTGGAAGCAGCATGTCCAATTTATTTCCAGCTTTTCTTTTTAAGCACAGCTTTCCTGGGAAACCAGGGCAATGCCCAGGTATTTCTCTGCAGCTCAGTCCCTTTGCCTGATACCTTTATATGCACATGGTCTGATGTCAAGCCCTCATAACTCAATTACAGGGGGTACAAGGTATGATTCTCATTGCCACCCCACAACCCTGTTCCAATTCTTTTCTCTCCCAACTGGGAATGTGACTTCTTCACCAAAAGCTCGGCAGAGTAATAACAGTTCAGAACAGGAAGTAAAATTAACTGTATATTTTTAGTTAACAGACAAATTTAGTGACCGTTCAGAAAATGTTTTCAATCGGAGATAGTAGATGGGAAGACAGGCCAATCACAGTTACATTTCAATTTTGGGTAAGGTGACTAATCAACTTTGACAACAACATCACGAAGTTATTGTTTAAAAACACAAAAACCTCATTCCTCTTGTCATTACTTCAGGACAGGATACTAAGACCTCTAAAATAAGTCTATTCTAGAACTCCAGAAGCTACACTTACATATTATCGTTCGTAAATCACGGTGAAACAGCCATTTCTGCATAACACTTAGATGATTTCTTGCTATATACAAACATATGACATTGACGGGCAGAAAAAGGCCAACTGGATCATCAAGGCTGCTCCACAGCATGATCGCTGGAACTTCACATAGCTTTATGTCAGTTAAATAAATAATGGTACTTTGATTCGAGGGTTAAGTTAAACGTAGGGTACCACGTCCTTCAATCTCTTTAGGAATTATCCCCCCCCAAAAAAGCTGACATTGAGTCACCAAAAATGTTCACAGCACTCATCTATTACACACAGAAGGTAACATTTGAAAATTCTTGCTTTGACCCAAGCCCCCAGTAACACTATTGTCAGATAACGACATGCTGAAACATCCATATTTATGTCTGGTTATATTTAGAAAGAGCCAACCATTGGTTGAGTGGGTACATGAAAAGTGTTATGTGATATTGAGTAATATAGGTCAGGATGGTGACAGGTGTGTTTTGTGCTGAGCTAAACTACCTAGGCCCAGCCACAGAAATGGGACCAATGTCACAACTGGTCTTAGTATGCCCAGATTAGGAAAGAGAAGCCAATGTTATTGGCCAAACTTTACACTCCTGATCGCTATTGAGCACTTTCGCTGTTTGTAAATGCCCGCGAGTAGGTTGGCTTGAGTTTTGCTCTCAAGATTAGTCCCAAGGTTTCAGTGAAGAGCGATGGTGGAACACTGCACCCCCGACATCTATCTACGGCTACCTCCAGTCGCAAGTAAAGCCAGGTGTTATCAGATTGGAAGCAGAGAGAGTGACTGTTGTCAAGCACAGCAGTTTCATTTTTATTGAGCAGCATAAAGTTCATCTCTATTGGCATAAAAATGATTTTCTCAGCTTATATAATACAGGACAGGGAAAGATTAAGTGACCGAGTTGTAATGCACCACTGTTCAAGCTGACACACAGCTGGTGGGTTTATTAGAGCAAACTGAATTACAACTATGATTGTAATGTCACCAATAGTTAGCCACAGACCAAGCTTACGCATGAAAAATAGTTTCTTCAGGAATGCACCAGAGAGCTGCCAGCAGCCGTAGAGCTGCAGACCATGAGTCACACTTTCGGGAAAGGAGACAAAGGAGCAAAAGTAAGAGGTAACTCCCAAGTTTTGAAGTGCTTCCCTATAAATCATGCACTGTTAGCCTTCTGCAAATGAGAAGCAGGCACCAGTAGTTAAGGGGAGTGCCTCAACACAGTCTTCGTCATGCTTCTTAGAACTTGTGACAATACATGTGACTCTGACAGGAAGACTGTTAAACCAGCACTTACAGCAATGTTTGATTTAGTAATTAAAGCAGGAAAGAGACTTATTCTCGTGATAAAAGAGGAAAAGGCAAGTTGCTTCATCAGTTCTTCAGCTTTTCTGTGAAGCTGCTGCAGCATTATAAGCAAATAATTGCAATGTTTTAGCATGTCAGAATTAGCAGAAAGAACATAAATCCTTTGTTTTAAATACTTTTAACTGCTCATTATAACTACAAACATTGAACATTTCACACTAGAACCCAATTAATTAGGTAGGGATTGCTAAATATCAGCAGATGTCTTCCACTATAGTGAAAGCAATTCACAAGTGTAACAAAATTTAATTTTGATTTCTAAAATAAGGAATACAAAACTTCAAACTTTTAGAAGTAATTGGACACAAGTGCAAGTATGATAAAACAGGGAATGAGACATCAAATCTTAGTGGAAAAATAAACAAAAAATGCACGAGTTCAAAAAAAGGCAACACGTACCATTATTACCGTCTGGAGAAGAGTCTAACACACTTGTATGAAATTAAAAGATTTACGTTCAAGATCAGGGAAAAAAAAATGTTAAGGCTACCATTTGGCAGGCTGGCAGATGTTAGCTACACATTCCCGCTCACTCAGCCTGACCCAGATTGGCTGGCAAGTATCTTGGAAAATTGTTGATACAACAGCTAACGTGAGTTGAAAGGTGAGGAAGTCTGTACTTCTGATTTCCTTAATTCAGAAATTTCCTTCACCAAATATTGGGAAGACTTTGACGCCCACCACAAACTGCTCCCTAGCTACAGACTCTCTCCCTGGAAACCGTCTACATCTGAAGGAGACCATTGCAACCTTGGTGTCTTATCTGATTCCAATGTGAGATTCTGGCCTGCACCATTCTGCACTAACACCACCTATTTCCAACTTGTAACATTGCCCTATTCCATCCCTGCTTCAGCTCACCTGTTGCTGAAACCCTCATCTGTGCCTTTATTAGCTCTAGATTTGACTATTCCAACACACTTTTGACCAAGCTTCAATGTTCTAACCTCTGTAAACTTGTGATCCTAAATGCTGCTGCTTGTGTCCTTACTCACACCAAGTCTCAGTCACCCTATCGATTGTGACTCAGTTGGTAACACTCTTGTCTGAGTCAGAAGGTTTTGGGTTCACATCCCACTCCAGAAGTGAGTGGAAAATCTAGTACTGCACTGGAATGACAGACTGAGTGTGCTGCACTGTCGTGGTTTAACGTTTTATCTGAAAGACAGAAACTAAAAGGTCTTGTCTGCTTTCAGCTGAGCATAAAAGATCTCATGCACAGCAGTGGAGTTATTCCCAATGTCTTGGCCAATATTTATCCCTCAATCAACATCACAAATAAATTATTTGGTCATTATGTTGCTGTTTGTGAGAGATTGCTGTATGCAAATTGACTGCCATATTTCCTACATTACAACTGTGACTACACTTCAAAAGCACTTCACTGGCTGTGAAACACTTTGGGACATCCTGCTGCATTTAAATAAAACCTTTAATGGTAAGCCTTTCTTTACTTTTATCCCTGTGCTCACTGACATACACTGGTTCCTGGTTAAGCAATGCCTCAATAAATTCTCATACTTGTTTTCATATCTTTCCATGGTCTGGACCCTCCTTATCTCTGTAATCTCCTCCAGCCCTTCAACCCTCAAGACATCTGAACTCCTAATTCCAGCCACTTCAGTATACCCAATTTTAAACACTCTGATAAAAGCAAAAAACTGTGGATGCTGGAAATCCAAAACAAAAACACCTAGGAAAGCTCAGCAGGTCTGGCAGTATCTGCGGAGAGGAGCACAGTTAACGTTGAGTCCGTATGACTCTTCAACTGAACTAAGGAAAAATAGAAAAGAGGTGAAATACAAGCTGGTTTAAGGGGGAAGGTGGGACAAGAAGAGCTGGATAGAGGGCCAGTGATAGGTGGAGATAACCAAAAGATGTCACAGACAAAAGGACAAACAGGTGTTGAAGGTGGTGATATTATCTAAAGGAATGTGCTAATTAAGGGTAGAAAGCAAGACAAGCAAGGTACAGATAGCCCTAATGGGGGTGGGGTGGGGTGAAGGAATCGAAAAAGGCTAAAAGGTAGAGATAAAACAATGGATGGAAATACATTTAAAAATAATGGAAATAGGTGGGAAAAGAAAAATCTTTATAAATTATTGGAAAAAACAAAAGGAGGGGAAAATCGGAAAGAGGGTGAGGATGGAGGAGAGAGTTCATGATCTAAAATTCCGCAGGGATCATTCCCTCTGGGACACCCTGGTCCACTCCATCACCCCCTACACCTCAACCCCCTCCCATGGCACCTTCCCATGCAACCGCAGAAGGTGCAACACCTGCCCCTTTACTTCCCCTCTCCTCACCGTCCAAGGGCCCAAACATTCCTTTCAAGTGAAGCAGCATTTCACTTGCACTTCCCTCAACTTGGTCTACTGCATTCAGTGCTCCCAATGCGGTTTCCTCTACATGGGAGAGGCCAAACGCAGACTGGGTGACCGCTTTGCAGAATACCTTCGGTCTGTCCACAAGCATTACCCAGACCTTCCTGTCGCTTGCCATTTCAACACTCCACCCTGCTCTCATGCCCACATGTCCGTCCTTGCATTGTTCCAGTGAAGCTCAACGCAAACTGGATGAGCAGCACCTCATCTTCCGACTAGGCACTTTACAGCCTTCCGGACTGAATATTGAGTTCAACAATTTTAGATCATGAACTCTCTCCTCCATCCCCAACCCCTTTCCGATTTTCCACCTCCTTTTTGTTTTTTTCCAAAAATTTATATAGATTTTTCTTTTCCCACCTATTTCCATTATTTTTAAATGTATTTCCATCCATTGTTTTATCTCTACCTTTTAGCCTTTTTCGATTCCTTCACCCCACCCCACCCCACCCCCACTAGGGCTATCTGTACCTTGCTTGTCTTGCTTTCTACCCTTAATTAGCACATTCCTTTAGATAATATCACCACCTTCAACACCTCTTTGTCCTTTTGTCTGTGACATCTTTTGGTTATCTCCACCTATCATTGGCCCTCTATCCAGCTCTACTTGTCCCACCCCCCTCTTAAACCAGCTTATATTTCACCTCTCTTCTATTTTTACTTAGTTCTGTTGAAGAGTCATACGGACTCGAAACTTTAACTGTGCTCCTCTCCGCAGATGCTGCCAGACCTGCTGAGTTTAAACATTCTGACACTGGTGGCTCTGCCTTCAGCTGGTAAGGCCCCAAGTTCTGGAATTCCCTTCCTAAAGTGGTTCTCCCTCTCTTTCCTCCTTAAAGACACTTCTTAAAGCCTACCTTTTTGACCAAGCTTTTGGTCATCGGCCTCAATAGCTCCACCAAAAGACACTCCTGTTAAAGCTGTTGGGACATTTTACATAATCAAAAAAGTGCTACATAAATATGAGATGTTGAATAGTGCAGGGTGTTATAGCTCTGGTCACCAGTCACAAAAAAAACAGGATTATCTGGTTACTTGTCTCATTTACTGTTTGTGGGATCTTGCTACATGCAAAGTTGGCCAACAAAACTGGGACTACCCTTGGCTTCGAAGCACTTTGGGAGATAAAGATGTAAAAGGTGCTGCATTAATTAAAACCCTTCCTTTCTATCTGCAAATCTGACAAACTTGCAAATGACATGTCAGTAATTTAAATACTGAAACATGAAAAACCGAGGTTCAGCCACTGGTGTCTCTACACCTCAACTTAAGGTCTTTCTCTCTCCCAGGTAGACAATACACCTCTCACTAGTAGTCAGATTCCTCACCTTTAAATCAATATTGTAACCAAACATGGTGTTTATACTTGATTCCAAATGCTTACAGTTTGATTTTTTTTTTTTAAAAATGCTGAATCTTGTCAAAACCTTCAGCAACTGCAAAGAAATTATATTGCAAGGAATTCCACTATTTTGTATGTACTCAATGTCAAGGAGATCTGTCAAACATTCTTCCCTATTTTTGTTATTTCTATACAGGTATCGTCCAGCCTGCACCCTCAAATAGTTTCCATTACTTTACCAGGTATACAGGTTGGACTAATGGGCTTGTAGTCATGTTTGCTCCCTGCTTTCAATACAATCCTACTTCTTAATATCTCATGTTTCCTCTTTAAATTCCCTCAGTACCCTAGGACATATGTTGGGCTTGGCTCTGTGACAGTATTCTCACCAGTTATAAAATTGTGGGTTTATATCCCATTCCAGAGACTTGTGCGCATAATTTAAGCTAACACTACAAATGCAGTACTGAAGTGTTGCACTGTTGGAGGTGCCATCTGCCAGATGATATGTTAAACCAAAGTCCCATCTTCCCTCTCAGGGGAGCATAAAGGTTCCTGTGGTACTTCCCAAAAAGCAGGGGTTGCTCTTCCCAGTATTCTAGTCAACACGTATCCCTCAATGGACACTGAAAAAAACCCAATCATTGTCTCAGTGCTGTATGTGGGACCTTGTTATGCATGAATTGGCTGCTCAGTTTCCTACATCGTGACTATACAAGTTATTTTATTGGCTGTAAATCTCCTTGGAGCAACCCAAACCTTTAATGTCAACCACTGCAGAATATACCAATAGGTAAATTATAAATATTTCCAATTCTACATTGTTACAATCCTTGGACAGCCCCCAAAACACGTGGGGAGATTCGGCTCGAGGCCAATAATATTTAAATAAAGGTCGAGATTCAAGACACCTCCTTTTGGGAAAGAGTCACAAGATTCCATAGGTTTTGAACAAACAAAAACAAACTTCACTATACAGGTTCAGAAAGATAAAACAATATGTATCTTATACTTTAACATTCAAGGCAAGTATGAGGTACACGTGAATCAACAGACGAACTGTGGCTGAATACACCACACTACAGAGTAAATGATAGATACAACCAAGATAGATTCCATGGATTTCTCAGGAACCCACACAGATGTCAGTAAACACCAAGTCAAACAATCTATCTTGAGGGATTCCCAGCTTCACCTTCGAAAATCTCTCCTTGGAATTCTCTCCCAAGTTGCTCTTGCTCTCACGGCTTTAACAACGGCCCATCTCACAGGGTTTCAATCTCGCCTTCCAAGATTCCTTCTCACTGGATTCCTGAGTACACTTAAACACTAGCTTACAAGCACACTTTCAGACCTATGGCCATGCCAAGTAGAACACCCTGCTCCAAATGGGTACCTTTGCCTCAACGGCCCTCTTTTCTTAAGTTTGCTCCCCACAGCTCTTTCTTTACTTAACTGGGACCCGTTTCTGTCCTTTTTGTCTGAGACACTTGTGGGCTAGCAGACAGCCTCAAACTGACTGCCTCAAGAAGAGCAGCTCATTAACCCTTGGACTGATCAGAGGACCTATCATAACACTCCCAAAGGTCTCCACCCTTGTTACTAGGCAGGAACCAATATAACAAGCATTGGAACACCCTGTACCTTAAATGTTACAATCTCCAGGGACTTCTATTTTGCGCCCAGGAACACTAAGATTTCATGACAATATCTACACATATATTCAGTTTATAACAAATCTACATATTAATACATATTTAAAATTAATTGTATTTATAAATTAGTTATTTAAATTCACTAGAGGATCTCCAATGTTGGGGTTCACAGGAGCTCATGATATCATGCTTTTTAAGGCAGTGGTATTAATTTGCATAATCCAAGTAGTATCCATCCATTGATAAAGTAGAAGTGCATTATGGTCTCTGAAGACCATTAACTTTAATTGTTAAGTACAGTACAATCTCACGTTATGCCATGTAGTTATATGGCAAGAGTTCAAACATGCTTGTCAATTTCAGGCTATATAGTTAAGAACAACACAGCACTTATTAGATTGCAAAACAAGTGCAACATCTCCACACAGATGCATCACTTATTACTTCATTTCCATGGAATTGCTAATGGGATTGCTCAGGAGGATAGGACTTCCTTTATAAGGAAGTGGCACTTTTATAGCATTGCACATGGTAAGGGAATACATTGATTGGGAGAGGATGACAGAGCTATAAGGAAGGATGTGGAAACTGTTAAATGAGGTTGAGGAAATGAGCAGTTACATGGAGAAAAAGCATTTAATTTGTAAGGGGGAGAGCGCTACTTTGGATAAAGGTGAGAGTATTTGAGGAAGGTATAAAGTATTATGCAGTGAGTTTTTCCTGAGGATTAAGATAATGAGCATAGCATTTGGGGGTAGGTTACGGTTTATTGGGTGGTGAGAATCCAGGTTGATAGTGATTGCAAGTTAAAAATATTTTTGGTAGGGATGAAGTTGACATTTACAAACAAGAGCGAGTATCATGGGTAGTGGCTGTGGAACAGTTGAGGAAAATCAGCAAGTATTGCGGAAGCTGAACATTGACCTTTAACAGTCAATGTAGAAATTAACTGTTGGATTTGGAGGATGCGGGGGTGGGGGAGGTGGAATATAGGAACTGAAGTAAGCCCTTGGGCCTATCGAGCCTACTTCACCATTCAATTAGATCACAGCTGATCTACCTCAATGCCACTTTCCTGTGCTATCCCCATATCCCTTGATATCATTAGTATCCAGAAATCTATTGACTTCCATCTTGATGACTGAGCTTCCACAGCCCTCTGAGGTAGAGAATTCCAAAGATTCACCAACCTCCGAAGAAATTCCCCCTCATCACTATCTTAAATGTCCTGTCCCTTATTCTGAGGCTGTGTCCTCTGGCTCTAGACTCATCAGCCAGGGGAAACATCCTATCTACATCTACCCTGTCACGTCCTGTAGGAATTCTCTAAGTTTCAATGAGATCACCGCTCATTCTTCTAAACTCTTGAGAACAAAAGGTCCAGTTTCCTCAATCCCTGGGATGGTGGGATTGTCTGAGAAATTAAGCTGGTGAACCTCCTTTGCATTCCCTCTATGGCAGGTATTTCCTTCCTTAGATAAGGAGACCAAAACTGTACACAATACTCCAAGTGCAGTCTCATCTAGGCTCTAAAATTGCAGCACGACATCCTTGCTCCTGCGCTCAAATCCCCTTGCAATAAAGGCCAACATACAATTTGCCTTCCTAATTGCTTTTGCACCTGCCTGCTATCTTTTCGCGACTCATGAACAAGGACACCCAGGTCCCTTTGGACATCAACACTTCCCAGCCCCTCTCCATTTAAGAAATACCCTGCCTTTCTGTTTTTTTCCTATCAAAGTGGATAACTTCACAAGAATTCACATTATATTCCATTTGCCATGTTCCTGCTCATTCACTTAGCTTGTCCAAGTCCCGTTGCATCCTCCTCACAACTCACATTCCCACCTAGTTTTGTGTTATCAGCAAATTTAGAAATATTACATTTGGACCCCACATCCAAATCATTTATTTAGATTGTGAACAGCTGTGGTTCCAGCACTGATCCTTGACAGTACCCCACCAGTAACAGCCTGCCATCCTGAGAATGACCCGTTTATTCCTACGCTGCTTCCTGTCCATTAACCAATTATCAATCGAAACCAGTATATTCCCCCCTGTCCCATGTGATCTAATTTTGCATACTAACCTCCCGTGTGGGGCCTTATCAAAAGCCTTCTGAAAATTCAAATACACCACATCCACTGGTTCTCTTTTACCTATGCTACAAATAACATCCCCAATAATCTTCAACAGGTTTATCAAACATGAGTTCCCCTTCATAAATTCATGTTAATTCTGCCCATTCATATTCTCTAAGCATCTCGTTATCACATCTTTTATAATGGATTCAAACATTTTGTCTACTACTAACATCAAACCAATGGTTCTTTGTATTTCTCCATTTTATCTCTCCCTCCTCCCTTCTTAAATAGTGGGGTTATGTTTGTTATTTTCCAGTCTGCAGAAACCTTTCAAGAATCTATGGAATTTTGAAAGATAGCCACCAATACAACACTATCTCTACAGCCACCTCCTTCAACACTCTGGGGTGTAGCTCATCAGGTTCAGGGGATTTATCACCCTTCAATCCATTTATTTACTGATTGGTTACTACCTCTACATTAATACAAACTTCTTTCAGTTCCTCATTTTCACAAAATAGTTCGTGGCCAAATGTGGCTGGAGCAAAGGGTTTCCATTCTCACTGGAATCTTGGTACACACAGCAGCAATTAATCAATAATATTTCTATTTTTCTATCAACAAATCGCAGGTGACAGTAATGAAAGCCTTCACAAAGACAAAGTCCAAAGGAGAGGCCTGTAGTAAAATTTACACTCATTGTCCTCTCATGCACTAAGTAGAACATGTCCATATTTTGTGGAGATAACACAATTGAGGGCTATAGAAGACCAAAAAAAATAAATTGACTTTGGATATTCACGCAAGGTGGTTCAACTCCAAATTGCACATTTATAATTAAACACAGAAGGACTCGAAACGTCAACTCTTTTCTTCTCCGCCGATGCTGCCAGACCTGCTGAGTTTTTCCAGGTAATTCTGTTTTTGTTTTGCACATTTATAATGTTCATTGGTGCAACACAAAGAAACACAATACTTGGGGGAACCAGGGAAATGCAAATTTTGATGGTATTGCTTATTACATCAGCCTAATCACACGGCTAATGAGGAGAGCTTTAAAACAAATCATGATTGAAATAACTAGATTTAATTCCACTTCAAGACTGAATGAGGTATTTATTTGACTTTTCAGTTTTACAAACCAGGGTGGGGAATTCTTTCACATATTAAAGCAAGGGATTGAGGAATAGACCACTTTTCATTCCACTGCTGCCAAACATAAAGCACTTCCAGGTCAGATTTAGTATGCCTATGCAGTGTAGTCTGTCTAGTTCAAAGTTTGATCCCTAAACTGTGTTGACTGAGTTTACCTCAGCTAGGTAAGCAACCATATCAGTATCAATTGGTCTTAACAACCTTGGATTAGAGGGAGAGAGTCAGAGCAAAAGAAAAATCCAGGATTCCAACTCCTAATTGATATTCAAGTGGTTGGTATTGCATCGAGCATATGTGGCCATCGGGTGAGGAAGGATCAGGCCCCATTACGACGTTTTATACAATCAAGTGGTGCATCAACATTCACTATTCTAGTTTCACACAGAGAATATCTTGCAAAATCAATAAGGTTATGGCACACATTGACCCATACCTTAAGAATGTTAAAACTCCTACAGCAGAAAAGAAAATTAACAAAGTGAAAATGTAAAATTGGAACGGTTTAGGCAACAATGGATAAGAAAAAACAAAGGAAAAATTAAATTTTATAGGGGAGGAAAAATACACAAAAGGATGGGTAGAACTGAAGTATTTACTTTTTTGTAATATTGAGTTTTATTTTTATGGTTAACAAAGGTAATAAAGCTACTCCAGTGTTTCAATGCCATTGTATTAACTAAATAAAGTAACCGTGCCCAGCAAAACCACTATTTTGCTGGATTTGTTTTTAGTCCAAGAAGTTAGTTCATATTTGTTCAACTTTTAACAGCTCTAAATTACGAACTTAGTGCAATTTTTAAAAAGTTCAATTGTACCATGCCTGCTCAATTTCGGTTTCAAGTGGAGAGGAAAATAGATATTTGAAGATTATTCCCCCCCAGGATTCATTTTAGATGTATGATGGCAACTGATTAAAAACTCATTGATGACTCCTACAGAATGATGACTATGTTTAGAGATTGTCTAGACAACTATGCAGCTTCCAAGCACAAGATGCAGCCCTCTCACCCAAGGAGTGTGGGAAATATGAAAAAGAGGCCTTGTAGGGCCAGTTATCTCCGCTGGTTAGAGTGTGGTACTTGATAACACCGATAGCACAGGTTCTGTCTCTGTAACAACTGAAGTAATTCTTGGGAGCTGCCTCTTCTACTTACCCCATTGCGATATCGTTGAGCCATGATAAGCAATTCTTAGACAATGGGGGTGCTACATGAAGCGAGTGAGAGAATTGATAGACAAACATTCTGTAAAAATAAACTCTTGATTACAAAATTTGTTGAGACCAATATGGCTCAGCTTCAGTGAAGGCGATCCCAGGAAGTGAATCTATCCAAGTTTCCAATGCTCTATTGTGGGCAACGTAGTGATCTTCCAGCACATATGTTTTTTTTAAAAAACATATTTCAGAAATGATTTGATGGCAAGGATAGCAATATGTACACGATATTCTGAATACAATACTTAACCCAAAGGCATAGATAACAGGCAAGAATATTTTTTTATAATTGTCAATGGGTTAGGAGAATTCAGTGGTGGAGCATGTTGTGGAACCAACATATGATGTCAGAGCTTGCAGAAGAACTGTGAGCTTGCTTCTGTGTTGCAAAGGTCAGCAAATCCAAAAAGGCAGAAAATATGCAAATAGCAAGCTTTAAAAAGAGATAGCTGTAACTACAAAGCATTCACGCTCTTCTGGATGGAAAAAGAAACAGGAGAAGGTCTCAAAATTTACTCAGGTTAGTGGAGACCATTGCCTCTAAAAACACTCCTAATTTTAAACGTTAGAAATTGAGTTAAATTATTGTTTCTACAGCCACTAACATTTGGTTTGAAGGTTGAAGGGCAGGAGGAGATTAGTGATAGGGAGGAGGCAATATCACAAAAGGATCTTAAAACAAGGATGAGAATTTTAAAAATCAAGGCATTGACTGGGAGCCAGTGTAGATCAATGCATACAGGGGTGATGTGCGAACGGGACTTGGTTTGAGTTAGTACATGGGAAGAACCGCCACATCCTGAGTGCAAACAGATTGTAGGAGCTAAGATGGAGACACATTAAAATGTACAAAAACAACAGTCGTGTGTATATATCCCCATTCTTGGTGTATTCCAGGGATAGAATGGAGTGGAATACTCTTTCACCATATCAAAACACAAAATAAATACATCAGGAATTAGAATCAACTTTTAGAACCGTATGTTTACAGCATAGAAGGAAGCCATCTTGAAAGTGTCAGTTCTTTGCTAGAGAAATCCAAAAATAATCTCACTGTCCAGCTCTTTCCCCAGGATTTCGCCTCTGCTTCTTATATTTATCTATTGTCCCCTTAAAATGATGCAACGTTCTCCACCTCAGTCATACGGAGGCAAAATATTCCATACAACCACAACCCTCTGCACAAAGAAATTTCTCCCAACTTCTTTCCCCACTCTGATTATTTTAAATTGCTGACCATACACTATCACTGATTCCCAGGGTCTTTTCTTATTCAGCATCAAGACAGTTCATAATTGCTAATACCTCTTAAATCTCCCATTAGTCCATTCTGTTCCATTAGCAAAGTTCAGCATTTCAAATCTCCCCTCATAACTAGTTTCCCCATCTCTGGTATCATCCTGATGAATCCATGCTGAATCATCTCTAAAGTCTTAATGTCTATATATAATTAGGCCTCCAAAACTATACATAATGCTGTGATCAAACCAATGTTTTATTCAAATATATTACTTAATTACTCTTGTACCCCTTGCCCCTATAAAATTAATAAATGGCGTTGACCTCTGACTTTATTGATCTACACTCATTTACAAAAAGAGTTGTGTATTTAAGCCTTATGGTTTCTGTTCATCCATATCTTTGAGCATCCTTCTAATAAATGTAAACTCCCATTCCTTGCTTCTCCCCAAAAATAAGTAGTATGTTACGGTTATCCTGACTTTCATGACAAGTATGGAAATGCTATCCTTGTGGGAGGATTAGCATTGTGTTGCAATCTGGAGTTATGTTGCGACACAGACTGGGGCTCACATGCAATGTGTCTCCTATTGGCAAGATCACCTCTCAAAATTGGAGAGTCGGGGGGAAGACTAGAGGAATGGATCAAGTGTTTGCAAGAAATTGAGTACAGATGGACTGGATTGCAAATTTGCTTCTAGGCTCATGGCTTCTATTGTACTGATTACCTCTGTATATTGGGTCTCATAGTAAACCAATAAATTATAGAAACTTTAAAAAATATAACTTTCTACCAATGCGGATACAATTACACTTAAACCACACCATTTTTCAAACAAACTTCGTAATCTGGTAAAATGCCTTTTGAAAATACATAAAAACATCTATTGCATCCATTTACATAGTCAACTATTTCAAAAAAAGCTCATGTCAAACTCAACATCCATTTTACAGGCCCTCGCTGGCTGCCCCTGCTTACATCAACTTTTTTGATGATTTTTTTTTAAGAATTCCAGCGTACATAACAAGTAATCCAAAATACTTCCCAGCTAATGGAACATCTCAATATCATTAATAGCAAGCCTGTTCATCCTCTTATTTACGATTCTTGATAGGTGGTGAATTATTCAGGAGAGATATTATCACTAGCATCAGGTGCTTTGGCAAGTATAACATTTTAATCAGTTACCGTTTGTCTCAAACCCTCATTGATATCCTCAGTAAAACTTTAAAAAATAGTTGTCCTTTTTCTCCCCTATTTCATTAATGCTCGTTAAATTTCAAAAATAAAAAGCACAAGTACTTAAAGTTCACATTTTATAACCAACTGAAAAGAGACTAAAATGTAAAATGATCTGATAATCGTCTTGAAAATAAATTGTTCACCAGATTTCCTTTTCAGACTGATTTAAACAGCAGTAACATGTGTCACAAATACTCTGAATGGGTGCAGACTCGTGATGCAGTAACCATCAGCACAGAGTTGGGCCAAATGGCCCGTTTCTGTGAAGCACATTCTATGTAGTAATGGAAGTACTGGTCACATCACAAACCTGGTTCCCTGTAGTGACAATACGCTGTAACAAATGCAGAGAGGATGTTAGCATGAACATCGCTTTGCTGCTAAGCATTCATGGTTCAGAACAATGGTCCAGTCATTGCAAGACAAGGTTATGCTGTTCTCAGTTTGAGCACATTGTGCTCTTTTGGTCTATTACTGTAGCAGCTGAATATCCAGCACTTGCTGCTACAGAAACGGAATTTGGTACAGCACAACTGAAAATTCATGGTACAAAAACAGAAAATGCTGGAAAAACTCATCAGGTCTAACAACATCTGTGCAGAGAAAAACAGAGTTAACGTTTTGAGTCCGTACGACTCTTCAGAGCTAAAGAGAAGTAAAAATGTGATGAAATTTACACTGTATTGGGTGGGGGTGGGCGGGGGGGGCGCGCGCGGTGGAGCGGGTAAAGCCGGATAAGAGGGTCAGTGATAGGTGGGGGCAGAGGAGAGACTGACAAAGATGTCATGAACAAAAGGACAAAGGAGGTCTTAATGGTAGTGGTGAGGGCTAAAGGGGGTGCTGGTATTAAGGTACGAAAGCAGAATGAGATAATAGCAGGACAAGGGTAAGCACTCTGAAAAGAACAACAACATGAACAAGTGACAGATGGGCCTTGTGGGGATGGGGTGGGTGGAGGGGCAGTGGTGGGAAAAAGGCCAAAAATAGGATAAAAAGATGGGGATAAAACAATGAATAAATGAATTAACATAGAATAAAAGTGGATAAAACATTTTTTAAAATATTGAAAAAAGAGGGTTAAAAAAAAAAAGGGGTGAGGATAGAGGAGAGTGTTAATGGTTTGAAGCTGTTGAACTCAATGTTAAGTCCGGAAGGCTGTAAAGTGTCTAGTCGGAAGATGAGGCGCTGTTCCTCCAGTTTGCGTTGGGCTTCACTAGAACTTTGCAGCAGGCCAAGGACGGACGTGTGGGCATGAGAGCAGGGTGGTGTGTTGAAATGGCAAGCGACAGGGAGGTCTGGGTCATGCTTGCGGACAGGCCGAAGGTGTTCCACAAGGTGGTCTCCCAGTCTGCGTTTAGTCTCTTCATGTAGAGGAGACCACAATGGGAGCAGCGGATGCAGTAGACCAAATTGAAGGAGGTGCAAGTGAAGCGCTGCTTCACCTGAAAGGATTGTTTGGACCCTTGGACGGTGAAGAGGGAGGAGGTAAAAGGGGTAGGTGTTGCACCTTTTGCGATTGCATGGGAAGGTGGCGTGGGAGGGGGGATGAGGTGCTGAGAGTGATGGAGGAGTGGACCAGGGTGTCCCGGAGGGAACAGTCCCTAAGGAATGCTGATTGGTGGTTTGGGGGGGGGGGGGGGGGGGGGGGGGGGGGGGGGGGGGGGGGGGGGAACGATGACACGATCCTTTGGATGTGAGGCTGGTGGGGTGAAAAGTGAGGACAAGGAGGATCCTATCAAGGTTCTGGGAGGGAGAGGAAGGTGTGAGGGCAGAGGCACGGGTCGGACACGGTTGAGGGCCCTGTCAACCACCGTGGGTGGAAAACCTTGGTTAAGGAAGACATGTCAGAAGTGCCATTTTGGAAAGTGGTATCATCAGAACAGATGAGACGGAGGTGAAAGAACTGAGGGAATGGGATGGAGTCCTTACAGGAAGCAGGGTGAGTAGCTGTAGCTGAGGTACCTGTGGGAGTCGGTGGGATTATAATGAATATTGGTGGACAGTATATCACCAGAAATTGAGACAGAGAGGTCAGGGAAGGGAAGTGTCAGAGATGGACCATGTGAAGGTGATGGAGGGGCGGAAATTGGAAGCA